>NW_027591333.1:0-94957 GCF_964213995.1 Mustelus asterias | reverse complement strand
CAGGCACCGCTCCCCCGCACACCCCCTCCCCCGCGCCCCCCTCCCCCACACACCCCCCCCACACACCCCCTCCCCCACACACCCCCCCCACACACCCCCTCCCCCACACACCCCCTCCCCCGCGCCCCCTCCCCCACACACCCCCCCCACACACCCCCTCCCCCACACACCCCCCCACACACCCCCTCCCCCACACCCCCCCCCCACACACCCCCTCCCCCACACACCCCCCCCACACACCCCCCCCACATACACCCTCCCCCGCACCCCCCCTCCCCCGCGCCCCCCCTCCCCCGCACACCCCCTCCCCCCACACCCCCTCCCCCGCACACCCCCTCCCCCCACACCCCCTCCCCCGCACAGCCCCTCCCCCGCACACCCCCTCCCCCGCACCCCCCCTCCCCCGCACACACCCTCCCCCCCACAACCCCACCCCCGCACAGCCCCTCCCCCGCACACCCCCTCCCCCGCACAACCCCTTCCCCACACCCCCCCTCCCCCGCACACACCCTCCCCCCCACAACCCCTCCCCCGCACAGCCCCTCCCCCGCACACCCCCTCCCCCACACACCCCCCCCACACACCCCCTCCCCCACACACCCCCCCCCACACACACCCCCCCACACACCCCCCCACACACACCCTCCCCCGCACCCCCCCTCCCCCACGCCCCCCCTCCCCCGCGCCCCCCCTCCCCCGCACCCCCCCCTCCGCCGCGCCCCCCCTCCCCCGCCCACCCCCGCGTCCCCCTCCCCCCGCGCACCCCCGCACCCCCCTCCCCCCCATGCCCCCTCCTCCCCCGCGCGCCCCCCTCCCCCCGCGCGAACCCCCTCCCCACGCCCCCTCCCCCCCACGCCCCCTCCCCCACACCCCCTCCCCCGCCCCCCTCCCCCGAGCGCCCCGCTCCCCCCCGCCCCCGCACGTCCCCATCCCCCGCGCTCCCCCGAACCCCCTCTACCTCCCCTCCCCCGCACCCCCCTTCCCCTCCCCCGCACCCCCACTCCCCTGCACCCCTCCCTACCCTCCCCCGCACCCCCCCTCCCCCGCAGCCCCCCCTCCCCCGCACCCCCCCCTCCCCCGCACCTCCCCCGCACCCCCCCCGCACCCCCCCTCCCCCGCACCCCCCTCCCCTCCCCCGCACCCTCCCCTCCCCCGCACCCTCCCCTCCCCCGCACCCCCCCTCCCCTCCCCCGCAGCCCCCCCTCCCCCGCAGCCCCCCCTCCCCCGCAGCCCCCCCTCCCCCGCAGCCCCCCCTCCCCCGCAGCGCCCCCTCCCCCGCACCCCCCCCCACACCCCCCCCCCCGAGACATTTCAGGTCCCGTATCTATGAAAGTTAGTCACAGAGTCATCGAGGTTTACAGCATGGAAACAGGCCCTTCGACCCAACCTACCACTCTTTTTTTAACCACTGAGCTAGTCCCAATTGTCCGCATTTGGCCTATTTCCCTCTGTACCCATCTTACCCATGTAACTGTCTAAATGCTTTGTATCAGACAAAATTGTACCCACCTCTGCTATTGCCTCTGGCAGCTTGTTCCAGACACTCATTACCCTCTGTGTGAAAAATGTGCCCCCCTCTGGATCCTTCTGTATCTCTCCCCTCTCACCTTAAACCTGTACCTCTTGTTTTAGACTCCCCTACCTTTGGGAAAAGATGTTGACTATCTCGTCGATACAAGACCCAGGGGACGATTCTCCCAACAAAGTTCTAAGTGCTGAATTGGCTGGAAAACTGGTGTAAATCACGCTGGTTTTTTTCCGTGGGAGTTCAGACTCGAATCTCCCACAATCTGTGCAACGCAGAGGCCACAATAGTGAATATCATTAAAAGATCGGGGGGCGGGGCCTATTCAGGCTGGAGTCTGACAGTTCCTGAACTCTGTGCATGTGCAGTGGCCCCGATCTGTCAGCCTGCAGTTTGCCAGACAGCTCGTCGCTGGCCAGCCCATTGCCGATGAGCTGAGTCTGTGTGATTACCCCCATTGGTGATGAGCTGGGTCTGTGTGATTCCCCCATTGGTGATGGGCTGGGTCTGTGTGATTCCCGCATTGGTGATGAGCTCGGTCTTGTATTTAATTATTTTTCTCTATTTCTTCTCCCCAGGAATTTGAATTTTGAAGACTGAAATGTGACTCGGAACCCTTGGACCAGAGATTTTCTCCAGAGGAGGATGATGAACTGAGGCCTGTTCCACAGGCCACACTCGTGTGTTGTTGTCTCTGTATTACCCCAAACGCGGTGGGGGCTGGAGTTTGAAGACCTGCGGTTCAAATAGCCAAGCTTTGCAATTCGTCACAAATATGTTAACCCTTTGGTGGATGACAAACAGAAAATTAACTCTGTCATATGAAATGGTCTATTAGTTTGTTCTGTATCCAAAATAACAGGAGTGTGAGACAGAGCAATGAAGCTAATTATTAAACAGAATGCACAGACACCTTTACAATTCAGTTTTAGAAGTTGAGCCTTTCGTCACTCTAATTCCTAGGAGGGGGTGGTGGTGAATTTCTGCCTCTCTCACTCTGTATCTCTCTCTGTCACTCTCTCTGTCTCTCTCACTTTGTGCGAATCAGTATCCGTGATGTCTCGATGAGCTGATGGATTATGTTTTTAAAAGGATAAAAGCAAATTACTGCGGCTGCTGGAATCTGAAACCAAAAGAGGAATCGCTGGAAAATCTCAGCATGTCTGGCAGCATCTGTAAGGAGAGGAAAGAGCTGACGTTTCGAGTCCAGGTGACCCTTTGTTAAAGCTCAAAGCTCCTTACAGATACTGCCATGTTTTTAAAAGGGTTTCGCTCAGCTTCAAGAGGGAGTTTAACCCCTCAGAACAAAGAACAAAGAACAAAGAACAATACAGCACAGGAACAGGCCATTCGGCCCTCCAAGCCCGCGCCGCTCCCCGGTCCAGGATTGAATCCTGAATCCAGGATCCCTGCCCAATTTTCCAGCCTATCTACATACCAATATCCTATCCACCGAGCTGTCCCTCACAGCTACGATGCTTTGTTCATTACAACCTATTAACTCACCCCCACCCCCCCATTCCAGACCATGTGATCTCCAGGGAGAGGCGAAAACCCAGAGTGAAAAACCCCAGGGCCAATATGGGGAAAAAATAATCTGGGAAATTCCTCTCCGACCCCCTGAGGCGATCGAAACGAGTCCAGGAGATCACAATGGCCCTGATCAGAAAATGCTTCCCAACCCTAGTCATTTCCACTTCCACGAACACCATATGAATTCCCTGCCCCAGAGACAGGTTCCCAACTATCCGCAGTCTCGCTCTGTACTGGCACCAGCAAGATGATCATAGAATGAAGCCTTGAAACGAGAAACAAGGAACAATTAGCCCGCGCCGCTCCCTGGTCCAAACTAGACCACTCTTTTGTATCCCTCCATTCCCACTCCGTTCATATAGCTGTCTAGATAAGTCTTAAACGTTCCCAGTGTGTCCGCCTCCACCACCTTGCCCGGCAACACATTCCAGGCCCCCACGACCCTCTGTGAAATATGTCCTTCTGATATCTGTGTTAAACCTCCCCCCCTTCACCTTGAACCTATGACCCCTCGTGAACGTCACCACCGACCCGAGAAAAGCTTCCCACCGTTCACCCTATCTATGCCTTTCATAATTATATACACCTCTATTAAGTCTCCCCTCATCCTCCGTCTTTCCAAGGAGAACAACCCCAGTTTCCCCAATCTCTCCTCATAACCAAGCCCCTCCATACCAGGCAACATCCTGGTAAACCTCCTCTGTACTCTCTCCAAAGCCTCCACGTCCTTCTGGTAGTGTGGCGACCAGAACTGGACGCAGTATTCCAAATGCGGCCGAACCAACGTTCTATACATCTGCAACATCAGACCCCAACTTTTATACTCTATGCCCCGTCCTATAAAGGCAAGCATGCCATATGCCTTCTTCACCACCTTCTCCACCTGTGACGTCACCTTCAAAGATCTGTGGACTTGCACACCCAGGTCCCTCTGCGTCTCTACACCCTTTATGGTTCTTCCATTTATCGTGTAGCTCCTCCCTACATTATTCCCACCAAAATGCATCACTTCGCATTTATCAGGATTGAACTCCATCTGCCATTTCCTTGCCCAAATTTCCAGCCTTTATATATCCTTCTGTAGCCTCTGACAATGTTCCTCACTATCTGCAAGTCCTGCCAGTTTTGTGTCGTCCGCAAACTTACTGATCACCCCAGTTACTCCTTCTTCCAGATCATTTATATAAATCACAAACAGCAGAGGTCCCAATACAGAGCCCTGCGGTACACCACTAGTCACAGGCCTCCAGCCGGAAAAAGACCCTTCCACTACCACCCTCTGTCTTCTATGACCAAGCCAGTTCTCCACCCATCTAGCCACCTCCCCCTTTATCCCATGGGATCCAACCTTTTTCACTAGCCTACCATGAGGGACTTTGTCAAATGCTTTACTAAAGTCCATATAGACAACATCCACGGCCCTTCCTTCGTCAACCATTTTGGTCACTTCTTCAAAAAACACCACCAGGTTCGTGAGGCATGACCTCCCTCTCACAAAACCATGTTGACTATCGTTAATGAGTTTATTCCTTTCTAAATGCGCATACATCCTATCTCTAAGAATCTTCTCCAACAACTTCCCCACCACGGACGTCAAGCTCACCGGCCTATAATTACCCGGGTTATCCTTCCTACCCTTCTTAAATAACGGGACCACATTGGCTATCCTCCAATCCTCTGGGACCTCACCTGTGTCCAGTGACGAGACAAAGATTTGCGTCAGAGGCCCAACGATTTCACCTCTCGTCTCCCTGAGCAGCCTTGGATAGATTCCATCAGGCCCTGGGGATTTGTCAGTCTTTATATTCTCTAACAAACCTAACACTTCCTCCTTTGTAATGGAGATTTTCTCCAACGGTTCAACACTCCCCTCCGAGACACTCCCAGTCAACACATCCCTCTCCTTAGTGAATACCGACGCAAAGTATTCATTTAGGATCTCCCCTACCTCTTTGGGCTCCAAGCATAAGTCCCCACTTTTGTCCCTGAGAGGTCCGATTTTTTCCCGAACAACCCTTTTGTTCCTAACGTATGAATAAAATGCCTTGGGATTCTCCTTAACCCTGTCTGCCAAGAACATTTCATGACCCCTTTTTGCTCTTCTAATTCCCCGTTTGAGTATTTTCCTACTTTCATTGTACTCCTCCAGAGCTCCCTCCGTTTTTAGCTGCTTGGACCTAACATACGCCTCTCTTTTCCTTTTGACCAGTCCCTCAATTTCCCTGGTTATCCACGGTTCTCTAATCCTACCCTTCCTATCCTTCTTTTTTACAGGCACATGCTTGTCCTGTAGCCCTAACAACCGTTCCTTAAAAGACTGCCACATACCAGATGTGGATTTACCCTCAAACAACCTCACCCAATCAAGAGCTGCCAATTTCTGCCTGATCCCAATAAAGTTAGCCTTCCCCCAATCCAACCCAAGAAGACTGGGAAATCTCCAGATTTGGGACAACACGCGCACACACAAACACATCCACACTGATATGGATTATATATGTATAATATATATATATACACACACAAACACACACAGTGATACACACTGACACACACACACACATAGTGACACACACTGACGCACACACACAGTAATACACACTGACCCACACACACACACACACACACACAGTAATACACACTGACCCCCACACACACAGTGATGCACACTGACCCACAGACACACAGTGATGCACACTGACACACACACACACATACACAATGATACACACTGACCCCCACACACACACTGATACACACTGACCCACACACATACATTGACACACACTGACACACACACAGTGATACACACAGACACACACACACACACACACAGTGATCCACACTGACCCACACACACACAGTGATACACACTGACACACACACACACACACACACACACACACACACACAGTGGCACACAGTGACACACACGCACACAGTGATACTCACTGACACACGCACACACAGTGACACACACTGACACAAACACACACAGTGATACACACTGTCCCCCGCACACAGTGATACACACTGACCAAACACACACACAGTGAAACACACTGACACACACACACAGTGATACTCACTGGCACACACACACACAGTGGCACACACTGACACACACACACACACACAGTGACACACACACACAGTGACACACACACACACACACAGTGATTCACACTGACACACACACACAGTGATACACACTGACCCACACACGCACAGTGATACACACTGACACACACACACACACAGTGATACACACTGTCCCCCGCACACAGTGATACACACTGACCAAACACACACACAGTGAAACACACTGACACACAAAAACACACACTGATACACACCCACACACACACAAACTGTGATGCACACGGACCCACACAAACACACAGTGACATACACTGACCCACACACACACAGTGACTCACACTGACCCACACAAACACAGTGATACACACTGACCCACACACCCACAGTGATACACACAGACCCACACACCCACAGTGATACACACTGACCCCCCTCACACAGTGATACTCACTGACCCACACACCCACAGTGATACACACTGACCCACACACACACAGTGATACACACTGACCCCCCTCACACAGTGATACACACTGACACACACACACACAGTGATGCACACTGACACACAGTGATACACACTGACCCACACACACACACAGTGATACACACTGACCCCCACACACACAGGGATACACACTGACACACACACACACACAGTGATGCACACTGACCCACACACTCACACACACAGTGATACACACTGACACACAGTGATATACACTGTCATACACACACACACACAGTGATACACACTGACCCACACACACTCAGTGATACACACTGACCCACACACACTCACTGATACACACTGACACACACACACACGGTGATACACACTGACACACACACACACACAGTGATGCACACTGACACACAGTGATACACAGTGACACACACACACACACACACAGTGATGCACACTGTACAACACACACACACACTGTTGCACACCTAAACACACACACACACACAGTGATACACAGTGATACACACACGCACACACACACACAGTGATGCACACTGACCCACAGAAACACAGTGACACAAACTGACCCACACACACATGTTGACACGCACACAGTGTTACACACTGACCCACATAGACACAGTGATACACACTGACCCCCACACACACACTGATACACACTGACCCACACACACACATTGACACACACTGACACACACACAGTGATACACACAGACACACACACACACACACACAGTGATCCACACTGACCCACACACACACACAGTGATCCACACTGACACACACACACACATACACTGACACACACACACACACACACACACACACACACACACACACACAGTGGCACACAGTGACACACACGCACACAGTGATACTCACTGACACACGCACACACAGTGACACACACTGACACAAACACACACAGTGATACACACTGTCCCCCGCACACAGTGATACACACTGACCAAACACACACAGAGTGAAACACACTGACACACACAATCAGTGATACTCACTGACACACACACACACAGTGGCACACACTGACACACACACACACACACAGTGACACACACACACAGTGACACACACACACACATAGTGATACACACTGACACACACACACAGTGATACACACTGACCCACACACGCACAGTGATACACACTGACACACACACACAGTGATACACACTGTCCCCCGCACACAGTGATACACACTGACCAAACACACACACAGTGAAACACACTGACACACACAAACACACACTGATACACACCCACACAAACTGTGATGCACACGGACCCACACAAACACACAGTGACATACACTGACCCACACACACACAGTGACACACACTGACCCACACAAACACAGTGATACACACTGACCCACACACCCACAGTGATACACACTGACCCACACACCCACAGTGATACACACTGACCCCCTCACACAGTGATACTCACTGACCCACACACCCACAGTGATACACACTGACCCACACACACACAGTGATACACACTGACCCCCCTCACACAGTGATACACACTGACACACACACACAGTGATGCACACTGACCCACACACTCACACACACAGTGATACACACTGACACACAGTGATACACACTGTCATACACACACACACAGTGATACACACTGACCCACACACACTCAGTGATACACACTGACCCACACACACTCAGTGATACACACTGACACACACACACACGGTGATACACACTGACACACACACAGTGATGCACACTGACACACAGTGATACACAGTGACACACACACACACACACACAGTGATACACACTGAACAACACACACACACACTGTTGCACACCTAAACACACACACATACACAGTGATACACAGTGATACACACACGCACACACACACACACACACAGTGATGCACACTGACCCACAGAAACACAGTGACACAAACTGACCCACACACACATGTTGACACGCACACAGTGTTACACACTGACCCACATAGACACAGTGATACACACTGACACATACACACACAGTGACATACACTGACACACACACACACACACAGTGATACACGCTGACACACACACATACAGTGATACACACTGACACGCACACACAGTGATACACACTGACACATACACACACAGTGATACACACTGACACACACACAGTGACACACACTGACCCACACACACAGTGATACACACTGACACACACACACACAAACACACACACAGTGATACACACTGACACACACACACTCTGACACACACACGCAGTGACACACACTGACACACTGACACACACACACAGTGATACACACTGACACACACGCACACAGTGACACTGTCCCTCACACACGCAGTGATACACACTGACACACGCACACAGTGATACACACTGACATGCACAGTGATACGCACTGACACACACAGTGATACACACTGACCCACACACACAGTGATACATACTGACACACACAGTGACAGAAACTGACCCACACACACAGTGATACGCACTGACCCACACACACACACACACACACACAGTGATGCACACTGACACACACACTCACACACAGTGACACTGTCGCTCACACACGCAGTGATACACGCTGCCACACACACAGTGATACACACTGACACACACACAATGACACGCATTGACACACACAGACAGTGATACACACTGACACACACACACAGTGACACACACACAGTGACACACAGACAGTGGTACACACTGACACACACACACAGTGATACACGCTGACCCACACACACACATTGATGCACACTGACACACACACTCACACACACAGTGACACACACTGACACACACATCGGCAATGACCCTCACACACACTGATACACACACACACACAGTGACACACACTGACAAAAACACACAGTGATACACACTGACGCACACACACACACACAGTGACACACACTGACACGCACACACACAGTGAGACACACTGACACACACACAGTGACACACTGACACGCACACACATAGTGAGACACACTGACAAACACACAGTTACACACTGACACGCACACACACATTGAGACACACTGACACACACACACAGTGATACACACTGACACACACACAGTGATACACACTGACCCACACACACACACATTGAGACACACTGACACACACACACAGTGATACACACTGACACACACACACACAGTGACACACACACAGTGATACACACTGACACACACACACACAGTGATACACACTGACACACACACAGTGACACACACTGACACGCAAGGTGACACACACACAGTGATACACACTGACACACACACACAGTGATACACACTGACACACACACACAGTGATACATACTGACACACACAGTGACACACACTGACCCACACACACACACACACACAGTGATGCACACTGACACGCACAGTGACACACACACAGTGATACTCACTGACACACACACACAGTGATACATACTGACACACACACAGTGACACACACTGACCCACACACACAGTGATACACACTGTCCCCCGCACACAGTGATACACACTGACCAAACACACACACAGTGAAACACACTGACACACACAAACACACACTGATACACACCCACACAAACTGTGATGCACACGGACCCACACAAACACACAGTGACATACACTGACCCACACACACACAGTGACACACACTGACCCACACAAACACAGTGATACACACTGACCCACACACCCACAGTGATACACACTGACCCACACACCCACAGTGATACACACTGACCCCCCTCACACAGTGATACTCACTGACCCACACACCCACAGTGATACACACTGACCCACACACACACAGTGATACACACTGACCCCCCTCACACAGTGATACACACTGACACACACACACAGTGATGCACACTGACCCACACACTCACACACACAGTGATACACACTGACACACAGTGATACACACTGTCATACACACACACACAGTGATACACACTGACCCACACACACTCAGTGATACACACTGACCCACACACACTCAGTGATACACACTGACACACACACACACGGTGATACACACTGACACACACACAGTGATGCACACTGACACACAGTGATACACAGTGACACACACACACACACACAGTGATACACACTGAACAACACACACACACACTGTTGCACACCTAAACACATACACACACACAGTGATACACAGTGATACACACACGCACACACACACACACACACAGTGATGCACACTGACCCACAGAAACACAGTGACACAAACTGACCCACACACACATGTTGACACGCACACAGTGTTACACACTGACCCACATAGACACAGTGATACACACTGACACATACACACACAGTGACATACACTGACACACACACACACACACAGTGATACACGCTGACACACACACATACAGTGATACACACTGACACGCACACACAGTGATACACACTGACACATACACACACAGTGATACACACTGACACACACACAGTGACACACACTGACCCACACACACAGTGATACACACTGACACACACACACACAAACACACACACAGTGATACACACTGACACACACACACACTCTGACACACACACGCAGTGACACACACTGACACACTGACACACACACACAGTGATACACACTGACACACACGCACACAGTGACACTGTCCCTCACACACGCAGTGATACACACTGACACACGCACACAGTGATACACACTGACATGCACAGTGATACGCACTGACACACACAGTGATACACACTGACCCACACACACAGTGATACATACTGACACACACAGTGACAGAAACTGACCCACACACACAGTGATACGCACTGACCCACACACACACACACACACACACAGTGATGCACACTGACACACACACTCACACACAGTGACACTGTCGCTCACACACGCAGTGATACACGCTGTCACACACACAGTGATACACACTGACACACACACAATGACACGCATTGACACACACAGACAGTGATACACACTGACACACACACACAGTGACACACACACAGTGACACACAGACAGTGGTACACACTGACACACATTCACAGTGATACACGCTGACCCACACACACACATTGATGCACACTGACACACACACTCACACACACAGTGACACACACTGACACACACATCGGCAATGACCCTCACACACACTGATACACACACACACAGTGACACACACTGACAAAAACACACAGTGATACACACTGACGCACACACACACACACAGTGACACACACTGACACGCACACACACAGTGAGACACACTGACACACACACAGTGACACACTGACACGCACACACATAGTGAGACACACTGACAAACACACAGTTACACACTGACACGCACACACACATTGAGACACACTGACACACACACACAGTGATACACACTGACACACACACAGTGATACACACTGACCCACACACACACACATTGAGACACACTGACACACACACACAGTGATACACACTGACACACACACACACAGTGACACACACACAGTGATACACACTGACACACACACACACAGTGATACACACTGACACACACACAGTGACACACACTGACACGCAAGGTGACACACACACAGTGATACACACTGACACACACACACAGTGATACACACTGACACACACACACAGTGATACATACTGACACACACAGTGACACACACTGACCCACACACACACACACACACAGTGATGCACACTGACACGCACAGTGACACACACACAGTGATACTCACTGACACACACACAGTGATACATACTGACACACACACAGTGACACACACTGACCCACACACACACAGTGATAAACACTGACCCACACACACACACATTGATAATCACTGGCACACACATACACACAGTGATACACACTGACACACACACAATGACACGAACTGGCACACACACACAGTGATACACACTGACACACACACACCCAGTGATACACATTGACACACACACACAGTGACACACAGACAGTGAATCACACTGACACACACACACACAGTGATACACACTGACCCATACACACACACACAGTGATGCACACTGACACACACACTCACACACACAGTGACACACACTCACACACACATCGGCACTGAGCCTCACACACAGTGATACACACACACACAGTGATAGACACTGACAAAAACACACAGTGATACACACTGACACACACACACACACACACAGTGATACACACTGACACACACAAACACAGTGATACACACTGACACACACACAGTGGCACACACTGACACACACACACACACAGTGACACACACACACAGTGACACACACACACACAGTGATACACACTGACACACACACACAGTGATACACACTGACCCACACACGCACAGTGATACACACTGACACACACACACACACAGTGATACACACTGTCCCCCGCACACAGTGATACACACTGACCAAACACACACACAGTGAAACACACTGACACACACAAACACACACTGATACACACCCACACACACACAAACTGTAATGCACACGGACCCACACAAACACACAGTGACATACACTGACCCACACACACACAGTGACACACACTGACCCACACAAACACAGTGATACACACTGACCCACACACCCACAGTGATACACACTGACCCACACACCCACAGTGATACACACTGACCCCCCTCACACAGTGATACTCACTGACCCACACACCCACAGTGATACACACTGACCCACACACACACAGTGATACACACTGACCCCCCTCACACAGTGATACACACTGACACACACACACACAGTGATGCACACTGACACACAGTGATACACACTGACCCACACACACACAGTGATACACACTGACCCCCACACACACAGGGATACACACTGACACACACACACACAGTGATGCACACTGACCCACACACTCACACACACAGTGATACACACTGACACACAGTGATATACACTGTCATACACACACACACAGTGATACACACTGACCCACACACACTCAGTGATACACACTGACCCACACACACTCAGTGATACACACTGACACACACACACACGGTGATACACACTGACACACACACACACACAGTGATGCACACTGACACACAGTGATACACAGTGACACACACACACACACACACACAGTGATACACACTGAACAACACACACACACTGTTGCACACCTAAACACACACACACACACAGTGATACACAGTGATACACACACGCACACACACACACAGTGATGCACACTGACCCACAGAAACACAGTGACACAAACTGACCCACACACACATGTTGACACGCACACAGTGTTACACACCGACCCACATAGACACAGTGATACACACTGACCCCCACACACACACTGATACACACTGACCCACACACACACATTGACACACACTGACACACACACAGTGATACACACAGACACACACACACACACACAGTGATCCACACTGACCCACACACACACACAGTGATCCACACTGACACACACACACACACACACATACACTGACACACACACACACACACACACACACACACACACAGTGGCACACAGTGACACACACGCACACAGTGATACTCACTGACACACGCACACACAGTGACACACACTGACACAAACACACACAGTGATACACACTGTCCCCCGCACACAGTGATACACACTGACCAAACACACACAGAGTGAAACACACTGACACACACACACAGTGATACTCACTGACACACACACACACAGTGGCACACACTGACACACACACACACACACACAGTGACACACACACACAGTGACACACACACACACATAGTGATACACACTGACACACACACACAGTGATACACACTGACCCACACACGCACAGTGATACACACTGACACACACACACAGTGATACACACTGTCCCCCGCACACAGTGATACACACTGACCAAACACACACACAGTGAAACACACTGACACACACAAACACACACTGATACACACCCACACACACACAAACTGTGATGCACACGGACCCACACAAACACACAGTGACATACACTGACCCACACACACACAGTGACACACACTGACCCACACAAACACAGTGATACACACTGACCCACACACCCACAGTGATACACACTGACCCACACACCCACAGTGATACACACTGACCCCCCTCACACAGTGATACTCACTGACCCACACACCCACAGTGATACACACTGACCCACACACACACAGTGATACACACTGACCCCCCTCACACAGTGATACACACTGACATACACACACACAGTGATGCACACTGACACACAGTGATACACACTGACCCACACACACACAGTGATACACACTGACCCCCACACACACAGGGATACACACTGACACACACACACACACAGTGATGCACACTGACCCACACACTCACACACACAGTGATACACACTGACACACAGTGATACACACTGTCATACACACACACACAGTGATACACACTGACCCACACACACTCAGTGATACACACTGACCCACACACACTCAGTGATACACACTGACACACACACACACACGGTGATACACACTGACACACACACAGTGATGCACACTGACACACAGTGATACACAGTGACACACACACACACACACACACACACACAGTGATACACACTGAACAACACACACACACACTGTTGCACACCTAAACACACACACACACACAGTGATACACAGTGATACACACACGCACACACACACACACACAGTGATGCACACTGACCCACAGAAACACAGTGACACAAACTGACCCACACACACATGTTGACACGCACACAGTGTTACACACTGACCCACATAGACACAGTGATACACACTGACACATACACACACAGTGACATACACTGACACACACACACACACAGTGATACACGCTGACACACACACATACAGTGATACACACTGACACGCACACACAGTGATACACACTGACACATACACACACAGTGATACACACTGACACACACACAGTGACACACACTGACCCACACACACAGTGATACACACTGACACACACACACACAAACACACACACAGTGATACACACTGACACACACACACTTTGACACACACACGCAGTGACACACACTGACACACTGACACACACACACAGTGATACACACTGACACACACGCACACAGTGACACTGTCCCTCACACACGCAGTGATACACACTGACACACGCACACAGTGATACACACTGACATGCACAGTGATACGCACTGACACACACAGTGATACACACTGACCCACACACACAGTGATACATACTGACACACACAGTGACAGAAACTGACCCACACACACAGTGATACGCACTGACCCACACACACACACACACACACACACAGTGATGCACACTGACACACACACTCACACACAGTGACACTGTCGCTCACACACGCAGTGATACACGCTGTCACACACACAGTGATACACACTGACACACACACAATGACACGCATTGACACACACAGACAGTGATACACACTGACACACACACACAGTGACACACACACAGTGACACACAGACAGTGGTACACACTGACACACACACACAGTGATACACGCTGACCCACACACACACATTGATGCACACTGACACACACACTCACACACACAGTGACACACACTGACACACACATCGGCAATGACCCTCACACACACTGATACACACACACACAGTGACACACACTGACAAAAACACACAGTGATACACACTGACACACACACACACACAGTGATACACACTGACGCACACACACACACACAGTGACACACACTGACACGCACACACACAGTGAGACACACTGACACACACACAGTGACACACTGACACGCACACACACAGTGAGACACACTGACAAACACACAGTGACACACTGACACGCACACACACATTGAGACACACTGACACACACACACAGTGATACACACTGACACACACACAGTGATACACACTGACCCACACACACACACATTGACACACACTGACACACACACACAGTGATACACACTGACACACACACACACAGTGACACACACACAGTGATACACACTGACACACACACACAGTGATACACATTGACACACACACAGTGACACACACTGACACGCAAGGTGACACACACACAGTGATACACACTGACACACACACACAGTGATACACACTGACACACACACACAGTGATACATACTGACACACACAGTGACACACACTGACCCACACACACACACACACAGTGATGCACACTGACACGCACAGTGACACACACACAGTGATACACACTGACACACACACACAGTGATACATACTGACACACACACAGTGACACACACTGACCCACACACACACAGTGACAAACACTGACCCACACACACACACATTGATAATCACTGGCACACACACACACACAGTGATACACACTGACACACACACAATGACACGAACTGGCACACACACACAGTGATACACACTGACACACACACACCCAGTGATACACATTGACACACACACACACAGTGACACACAGACAGTGAATCACACTGACACACACACACACAGTGATACACACTGACCCATACACACACACAGTGATGCACACTGACACACACACACTCACACACACAGTGACACACACTGACACACACATCGGCACTGAGCCTCACACACAGTGATACACACACACACAGTGATACACACTGACAAAAACACACAGTGATACACACTGACACACACACACACACACACACACAGTGATACACACTGACACACACACACACAGTAATACACACTGACACACACGCACACACACAGTGGCACACACTGACACACACACACACACACACAATGACACACACACACAGTGACACACACACACACAGTGATACACACTGACACACACACACAGTGATACACACTGACCCACACACGCACAGTGATACACACTGACACACACACACACACACAGTGATACACACTGTCCCCCGCACACAGTGATACACACTGACCAAACACACACACAGTGAAACACACTGACACACACAAACACACACTGATACACACCCACACACACACAAACTGTGATGCACACGGACCCACACAAACACACAGTGACATACACTGACCCACACACACACAGTGACACACACTGACCCACACAAACACAGTGATACACACTGACCCACACACCCACAGTGATACACACTGACCCACACACCCACAGTGATACACACTGACCCCCCTCACACAGTGATACTCACTGACCCACACACCCACAGTGATACACACTGACCCACACACACACAGTGATACACACTGGCCCCCCTCACACAGTGATACACACTGACACACACACACACAGTGATGCACACTGACACACAGTGATACACACTGACCCACACACACACAGTGATACACACTGACCCCCACACACACAGGGATACACACTGACACACACACACACACACAGTGATGCACACTGACCCACACACTCACACACACAGTGATACACACTGACACACAGTGATACACACTGTCATACACACACACACAGTGATACACACTGACCCACACACACTCAGTGATACACACTGACCCACACACACTCAGTGATGCACACTGACACACACACACACGGTGATACACACTGACACACACACACACACAGTGATGCACACTGACACACAGTGATACACAGTGACACACACACACACACACAGTGATACACACTGAACAACACACACACACACTGTTGCACACCTAAACACACACACACACAGTGATACACAGTGATACACACACGCACACACACACACAGTGATGCACACTGACCCACAGAAACACAGTGACACAAACTGACCCACACACACATGTTGACACGCACACAGTGTTACACACTGACCCACATAGACACAGTGATACACACTGACCCCCACACACACACTGATACACACTGACCCACACACACACATTGACACACACTGACACACACACAGTGATACACACAGACACACACACACACACACTGTGATCCACACTGACCCACACACACACAGTGATACACACTGACACACACACACACACACACACACACAGTGGCACACAGTGACACACACGCACACAGTGATACTCACTGACACACGCACACACAGTGACACACACTGACACAAACACACACAGTGATACACATTGTCCCCCGTACACAGTGATACACACTGACCAAACACACACACAGTGAAACACACTGACACACACACACAGTGATACTCACTGACACACACACACACACAGTGGCACACACTGACACACACACACACACACAGTGACACACACACACAGTGACACACACACACACATAGTGATACACACTGACACACACACACAGTGATACACACTGACCCACACACGCACAGTGATACACACTGACACACACACACAGTGATACACACTGTCCCCCGCACACAGTGATACACACTGACCAAACACACACACAGTGAAACACACTGACACACACAAACACACACTGATACACACCCACACACACACAAACTGTGATGCACACGGACCCACACAAACACACAGTGAGATACACTGACCCACACACACACAGTGACACACACTGACCCACACAAAGACAGTGATACACACTGACCCACACACCCACAGTGATACACACTGACCCACACACCCACAGTGATACACACTGACCCCCCTCACACAGTGATACTCACTGACCCACACACCCACAGTGATACACACTGACCCACACACACACAGTGATACACACTGACCCCCCTCACACAGTGATACACACTGACACACACACACACAGTGATGCACACTGACACACAGTGATACACACTGACCCACACACACACAGTGATACACACTGACCCCCACACACACAGGGATACACACTGACACACACACACACACAGTGATGCACACTGACCCACACACTCACACACACAGTGATACACACTGACACACAGTGATACACACTGTCATACACACACACACAGTGATACACACTGACCCACACACACTCAGTGATACACACTGACCCACACACACTCAGTGATACACACTGACACACACACACACGGTGATACACACTGACACACACACACACACAGTGATGCACACTGACACACAGTGATACACAGTGACATACACACACACACACACAGTGATACACACTGAACAACACACACACACACTGTTGCACACCTAAACACACACACACACACAGTGACACACACTGACAAAAACACACAGTGATACACACTGACACACACACACAGTGATACACACTGACGCACACACACACACACAGTGACACACACTGACACGCACACACACAGTGAGACACACTGACACACACACAGTGACTCACTGACACGCACACACACAGTGAGACACACTGACAAACACACAGTGACACACTGACACGCACACACACATTGAGACACACTGACACACACACACAGTGATACACACTGACACACACACAGTGATACACACTGACCCACACACACACACATTGACACACACTGACAGACACACACAGTGATACACACTGACACACACACACACAGTGACACACACACAGTGATACACACTGACACACACACACAGTGATACACACTGACACACACACAGTGACACACACTGACACGCAAGGTGACACACACACAGTGATACACACTGACACACACACACAGTGATACACACTGACACACACACAGTGATACATACTGACACACACAGTGACACACACTGACCCACACACACACACACACACACAGTGATGCACACTGACACGCACAGTGACACACACACAGTGATACACACTGACACACACACAGTGATACATACTGACACACACACAGTGACACACACTGACCCATACACACACAGTGATAAACACTGACCCACACACGCACACATTGATAATCACTGGCACACACACACACACACAGTGATACACACTGACACACACACAATGACACGAACTGGCACACACACACACAGTGATACACACTGACACACACACACCCAGTGATACACATTGACACACACACACACAGTGACACACAGACAGTGAATCACACTGACACACACACACACAGTGACACACACTGACCCACACAAAGACAGTGATACACACTGACCCACACACCCACAGTGATACACACTGACCCACACACCCACAGTGATACACACTGACCCCCCTCACACAGTGATACTCACTGACCCACACACCCACAGTGATACACACTGACCCACACACACACAGTGATACACACTGACCCCCCTCACACAGTGATACACACTGACACACACACACACAGTGATGCACACTGACACACAGTGATACACACTGACCCACACACACACAGTGATACACACTGACCCCCACACACACAGGGATACACACTGACACACACACACACACAGTGATGCACACTGACCCACACACACACAGTGATACACACTGACCCACACACACTCAGTGATACACACTGACCCACACACACTCAGTGATACACACTGACACACACACACACGGTGATACACACTGACACACACACACACACAGTGATGCACACTGACACACAGTGATACACAGTGACACACACACACACACACACACAGTGATACACACTGAACAACACACACACACACTGTTGCACACCTAAACACACACACACACACAGTGACACACACTGACAAAAACACACAGTGATACACACTGACACACACACACACACAGTGATACACACTGACGCACACACACACACACAGTGACACACACTGACACGCACACACACAGTGAGACACACTGACACACACACAGTGACTCACTGACACGCACACACACAGTGAGACACACTGACAAACACACAGTGACACACTGACACGCACACACACATTGAGACACACTGACACACACACACAGTGATACACACTGACACACACACAGTGATACACACTGACCCACACACACACACATTGACACACACTGACAGACACACACAGTGATACACACTGACACACACACACACAGTGACACACACACAGTGATACACACTGACACACACACACAGTGATACACACTGACACACACACAGTGACACACACTGACACGCAAGGTGACACACACACAGTGATACACACTGACACACACACACAGTGATACACACTGACACACACACACAGTGATACATACTGACACACACAGTGACACACACTGACCCACACACACACACACACACACAGTGATGCACACTGACACGCACAGTGACACACACACAGTGATACACACTGACACACACACACAGTGATACATACTGACACACACACAGTGACACACACTGACCCATACACACACAGTGATAAACACTGACCCACACACGCACACATTGATAATCACTGGCACACACACACACACAGTGATACACACTGACACACACACAATGACACGAACTGGCACACACACACACAGTGATACACACTGACACACACACACCCAGTGATACACATTGACACACACACACACAGTGACACACAGACAGTGAATCACACTGACACACACACACACAGTGATACACACTGACCCATACACACACACACAGTGATGCACACTGACACACACACTCACACACACAGTGACACACACTGACACACACATCGGCACTGAGCCTCACACACAGTGATACACACACACACAGTGATACACACTGACAAAAACACACAGTGATACACACTGACACACACACACACACACACACAGTGATACACACTGACACACACACACACAGTGATACACACTGACACACACACACACACACAGTGGCACACACTGACACACACACACACACACAGTGACACACACACACAGTGACACACACACACACAGTGATACACACTGACACACACACACAGTGATACACACTGACCCACACACGCACAGTGATACACACTGACACACACACACACACACACAGTGATACACACTGTCCCCCGCACACAGTGATACACACTGACCAAACACACACACAGTGAAACACACTGACACACACAAACACACACTGATACACACCCACACACACACAAACTGTGATGCACACGGACCCACACAAACACACAGTGACATACACTGACCCACACACACACAGTGACACACACTGACCCACACAAACACAGTGATACACACTGACCCACACACCCACAGTGATACACACTGACCCACACACCCACAGTGATACACACTGACCCCCCTCACACAGTGATACTCACTGACCCACACACCCACAGTGATACACACTGACCCACACACACACAGTGATACACACTGACCCCCCTCACACAGTGATACACACTGACACACACACACACAGTGATGCACACTGACACACAGTGATACACACTGACCCACACACACACAGTGATACACACTGACCCCCACACACACAGGGATACACACTGACACACACACACACACAGTGATGCACACTGACCCACACACTCACACACACAGTGATACACACTGACACACAGTGATACACACTGTCATACACACACACACAGTGATACACACTGACCCGCACACACTCAGTGATACACACTGACCCACACACACTCAGTGATACACACTGACACACACACACACGGTGATACACACTGACACACACACACACACACAGTGATGCACACTGACACACAGTGATACACAGTGACACACACACACACACAGTGATACACACTGAACAACACACACACACACTGTTGCACACCTAAACACACACACACACAGTGATACACAGTGATACACACACGCACACACACACACAGTGATGCACACTGACCCACAGAAACACAGTGACACAAACTGACCCACACACACATGTTGACACGCACACAGTGTTACACACTGACCCACATAGACACAGTGATACACACTGACCCCCACACACACACAGATACACACTGACCCACACACACACATTGACACACACTGACACACACACAGTGATACACACAGACACACACACACACACACAGTGATCCACACTGACCCACACACACACAGTGATACACACTGACACACACACACACACACAGTGGCACACAGTGACACACACGCACACAGTGATACTCACTGACACACGCACACACAGTGACACACACTGACACAAACACACACAGTGATACACATTGTCCCCCGTACACAGTGATACACACTGACCAAACACACACACAGTGAAACACACTGACACACACACACAGTGATACTCACTGACACACACACACAGACAGTGGCACACACTGACACACACACACACACACAGTGACACACACACACAGTGACACACACACACACATAGTGATACACACTGACACACACACACAGTGATACACACTGACCCACACACGCACAGTGATACACACTGACACACACACACAGTGATACACACTGTCCCCCGCACACAGTGATACACACTGACCAAACACACACACAGTGAAACACACTGACACACACAAACACACACTGATACACACCCACACACACACAAACTGTGATGCACACGGACCCACACAAACACACAGTGAGATACACTGACCCACACACACACAGTGACACACACTGACCCACACAAAGACAGTGATACACACTGACCCACACACCCACAGTGATACACACTGACCCACACACCCACAGTGATACACACTGACCCCCCTCACACAGTGATACTCACTGACCCACACACCCACAGTGATACACACTGACCCACACACACACAGTGATACACACTGACCCCCCTCACACAGTGATACTCACTGACCCACACACCCACAGTGATACACACTGACCCACACACACACAGTGATACACACTGACCCCCCTCACACAGTGATACACACTGACACACACACACACAGTGATGCACACTGACACACAGTGATACACACTGACCCACACACACACAGTGATACACACTGACCCCCACACACACAGGGATACACACTGACACACACACACACAGTGATGCACACTGACCCACACACTCACACACACAGTGATACACACTGACACACAGTGATATACACTGTCATACACACACACACAGTGATACACACTGACCCACACACACTCAGTGATACACACTGACCCACACACACTCAGTGATACACACTGACACACACACACACGGTGATACACACTGACACACACACACACACAGTGATGCACACTGACACACAGTGATACACAGTGACACACACACACACACACACACAGTGATACACACTGAACAACACACACACACTGTTGCACACCTAAACACACACACACACACAGTGATACACAGTGATACACACACGCACACACACACACAGTGATGCACACTGACCCACAGAAACACAGTGACACAAACTGACCCACACACACATGTTGACACGCACACAGTGTTACACACCGACCCACATAGACACAGTGATACACACTGACCCCCACACACACACTGATACACACTGACCCACACACACACATTGACACACACTGACACACACACAGTGATACACACAGACACACACACACACACACAGTGATCCACACTGACCCACACACACACACAGTGATCCACACTGACACACACACACACACACATACACTGACACACACACACACACACACACACACACACACACAGTGGCACACAGTGACACACACGCACACAGTGATACTCACTGACACACGCACACACAGTGACACACACTGACACAAACACACACAGTGATACACACTGTCCCCCGCACACAGTGATACACACTGACCAAACACACACAGAGTGAAACACACTGACACACACACACAGTGATACTCACTGACACACACACACACAGTGGCACACACTGACACACACACACACACACACAGTGACACACACACACAGTGACACACACACACACATAGTGATACACACTGACACACACACACAGTGATACACACTGACCCACACACGCACAGTGATACACACTGACACACACACACAGTGATACACACTGTCCCCCGCACACAGTGATACACACTGACCAAACACACACACAGTGAAACACACTGACACACACAAACACACACTGATACACACCCACACACACACAAACTGTGATGCACACGGACCCACACAAACACACAGTGACATACACTGACCCACACACACACAGTGACACACACTGACCCACACAAACACAGTGATACACACTGACCCACACACCCACAGTGATACACACTGACCCACACACCCACAGTGATACACACTGACCCCCCTCACACAGTGATACTCACTGACCCACACACCCACAGTGATACACACTGACCCACACACACACAGTGATACACACTGACCCCCCTCACACAGTGATACACACTGACATACACACACACAGTGATGCACACTGACACACAGTGATACACACTGACCCACACACACACAGTGATACACACTGACCCCCACACACACAGGGATACACACTGACACACACACACACACAGTGATGCACACTGACCCACACACTCACACACACAGTGATACACACTGACACACAGTGATACACACTGTCATACACACACACACAGTGATACACACTGACCCACACACACTCAGTGATACACACTGACCCACACACACTCAGTGATACACACTGACACACACACACACACGGTGATACACACTGACACACACACAGTGATGCACACTGACACACAGTGATACACAGTGACACACACACACACACACACACACACACACAGTGATACACACTGAACAACACACACACACACTGTTGCACACCTAAACACACACACACACACAGTGATACACAGTGATACACACACGCACACACACACACACACACAGTGATGCACACTGACCCACAGAAACACAGTGACACAAACTGACCCACACACACATGTTGACACGCACACAGTGTTACACACTGACCCACATAGACACAGTGATACACACTGACACATACACACACAGTGACATACACTGACACACACACACACACACAGTGATACACGCTGACACACACACATACAGTGATACACACTGACACGCACACACAGTGATACACACTGACACATACACACACAGTGATACACACTGACACACACACAGTGACACACACTGACCCACACACACAGTGATACACACTGACACACACACACACAAACACACACACAGTGATACACACTGACACACACACACTCTGACACACACACGCAGTGACACACACTGACACACTGACACACACACACAGTGATACACACTGACACACACGCACACAGTGACACTGTCCCTCACACACGCAGTGATACACACTGACACACGCACACAGTGATACACACTGACATGCACAGTGATACGCACTGACACACACAGTGATACACACTGACCCACACACACAGTGATACATACTGACACACACAGTGACAGAAACTGACCCACACACACAGTGATACGCACTGACCCACACACACACACACACACACACACAGTGATGCACACTGACACACACACTCACACACAGTGACACTGTCGCTCACACACGCAGTGATACACGCTGTCACACACACAGTGATACACACTGACACACACACAATGACACGCATTGACACACACAGACAGTGATACACACTGACACACACACACAGTGACACACACACAGTGACACACAGACAGTGGTACACACTGACACACACACACAGTGATACACGCTGACCCACACACACACATTGATGCACACTGACACACACACTCACACACACAGTGACACACACTGACACACACATCGGCAATGACCCTCACACACACTGATACACACACACACAGTGACACACACTGACAAAAACACACAGTGATACACACTGACACACACACACACACAGTGATACACACTGACGCACACACACACACACAGTGACACACACTGACACGCACACACACAGTGAGACACACTGACACACACACAGTGACACACTGACACGCACACACACAGTGAGACACACTGACAAACACACAGTGACACACTGACACGCACACACACATTGAGACACACTGACACACACACACAGTGATACACACTGACACACACACAGTGATACACACTGACCCACACACACACACATTGACACACACTGACACACACACACAGTGATACACACTGACACACACACACGTACACAGTGCACACACACACAGTGACACACACATGACACACACACACACACACCACACACACAGTGATGCACACTGACCACGCACAGTGACACACACACAGTGATACACGGACACACACACACAGTGATACATACTGACACACACACAGTGACACACACTGAACCACACACACACAGTGGCACAGTGACACACACACAGTGATACACACTGACACACACACACAGTGATACATACTGACACACACACAGTGACACACACTGACCCACACACACACAGTGATAAACACTGACCCACACACACACACATTGATAATCACTGGCACACACACACACACAGTGATACACACTGACACACACACAATGACACGAACTGGCACACACAAACAGTGATACACACTGACACACACACACCCAGTGATACACATTGACACACACACACACAGTGACACACAGACAGTGAATCACACTGACACACACACACACAGTGATACACACTGACCCATACACACACACACAGTGATGCACACTGACACACACACTCACACACACAGTGACACACACTGACACACACATCGGCACTGAGCCTCACACACAGTGATACACACACACACAGTGATACACACTGACAAAAACACACAGTGATACACACTGACACACACACACACACACACACACACAGTGATACACACTGACACACACACACACAGTAATACACACTGACACACACGCACACACACAGTGGCACACACTGACACACACACACACACACACAATGACACACACACACAGTGACACACACACACACAGTGATACACACTGACACACACACACAGTGATACACACTGACCCACACACGCACAGTGATACACACTGACACACACACACACACACAGTGATACACACTGTCCCCCGCACACAGTGATACACACTGACCAAACACACACACAGTGAAACACACTGACACACACAAACACACACTGATACACACCCACACACACACAAACTGTGATGCACACGGACCCACACAAACACACAGTGACATACACTGACCCACACACACACAGTGACACACACTGACCCACACAAACACAGTGATACACACTGACCCACACACCCACAGTGATACACACTGACCCACACACCCACAGTGATACACACTGACCCCCCTCACACAGTGATACTCACTGACCCACACACCCACAGTGATACACACTGACCCACACACACACAGTGATACACACTGGCCCCCCTCACACAGTGATACACACTGACACACACACACACAGTGATGCACACTGACACACAGTGATACACACTGACCCACACACACACAGTGATACACACTGACCCCCACACACACAGGGATACACACTGACACACACACACACACAGTGATGCACACTGACCCACACACTCACACACACAGTGATACACACTGACACACAGTGATACACACTGTCATACACACACACACAGTGATACACACTGACCCACACACACTCAGTGATACACACTGACCCACACACACTCAGTGATGCACACTGACACACACACACACGGTGATACACACTGACACACACACACACACAGTGATGCACACTGACACACAGTGATACACAGTGACACACACACACACACACAGTGATACACACTGAACAACACACACACACACTGTTGCACACCTAAACACACACACACACAGTGATACACAGTGATACACACACGCACACACACACACAGTGATGCACACTGACCCACAGAAACACAGTGACACAAACTGACCCACACACACATGTTGACACGCACACAGTGTTACACACTGACCCACATAGACACAGTGATACACACTGACCCCCACACACACACTGATACACACTGACCCACACACACACATTGACACACACTGACACACACACAGTGATACACACAGACACACACACACACAGTGATCCACACTGACCCACACACACACAGTGATACACACTGACACACACACACACACACACACACACACAGTGGCACACAGTGACACACACGCACACAGTGATACTCACTGACACACGCACACACAGTGACACACACTGACACAAACACACACAGTGATACACATTGTCCCCCGTACACAGTGATACACACTGACCAAACACACACACAGTGAAACACACTGACACACACACACAGTGATACTCACTGACACACACACACACACAGTGGCACACACTGACACACACACACACACACACAGTGACACACACACACAGTGACACACACACACACATAGTGATACACACTGACACACACACACAGTGATACACACTGACCCACACACGCACAGTGATACACACTGACACACACACACAGTGATACACACTGTCCCCCGCACACAGTGATACACACTGACCAAACACACACACAGTGAAACACACTGACACACACAAACACACACTGATACACACCCACACACACACAAACTGTGATGCACACGGACCCACACAAACACACAGTGACATACACTGACCCACACACACACAGTGACACACACTGACCCACACAAACACAGTGATACACACTGACCCACACACCCACAGTGATACACACTGACCCACACACCCACAGTGATACACACTGACCCCCCTCACACAGTGATACTCACTGACCCACACACCCACAGTGATACACACTGACCCACACACACACAGTGATACACACTGACCCCCCTCACACAGTGATACACACTGACACACACACACACAGTGATGCACACTGACACACAGTGATACACACTGACCCACACACACACAGTGATACACACTGACCCCCACACACACAGGGATACACACTGACACACACACACACACAGTGATGCACACTGACCCACACACTCACACACACAGTGATACACACTGACACACAGTGATACACACTGTCATACACACACACACAGTGATACACACTGACCCACACACACTCAGTGATACACACTGACCCACACACACTCAGTGATACACACTGACACACACACACACGGTGATACACACTGACACACACACACACACAGTGATGCACACTGACACACAGTGATACACAGTGACATACACACACACACACACACAGTGATACACACTGAACAACACACACACACACTGTTGCACACCTAAACACACACACACACACAGTGACACACACTGACAAAAACACACAGTGATACACACTGACACACACACACACACAGTGATACACACTGACGCACACACACACACACAGTGACACACACTGACACGCACACACACAGTGAGACACACTGACACACACACAGTGACTCACTGACACGCACACACACAGTGAGACACACTGACAAACACACAGTGACACACTGACACGCACACACACATTGAGACACACTGACACACACACACAGTGATACACACTGACACACACACAGTGATACACACTGACCCACACACACACACATTGACACACACTGACAGACACACACAGTGATACACACTGACACACACACACACAGTGACACACACACAGTGATACACACTGACACACACACACAGTGATACACACTGACACACACACAGTGACACACACTGACACGCAAGGTGACACACACACAGTGATACACACTGACACACACACACAGTGATACACACTGACACACACACACAGTGATACATACTGACACACACAGTGACACACACTGACCCACACACACACACACACACACAGTGATGCACACTGACACGCACAGTGACACACACACAGTGATACACACTGACACACACACACAGTGATACATACTGACACACACACAGTGACACACACTGACCCATACACACACAGTGATAAACACTGACCCACACACGCACACATTGATAATCACTGGCACACACACACACACAGTGATACACACTGACACACACACAATGACACGAACTGGCACACACACACACAGTGATACACACTGACACACACACACCCAGTGATACACATTGACACACACACACACAGTGACACACAGACAGTGAATCACACTGACACACACACACACAGTGACACACACTGACCCACACAAAGACAGTGATACACACTGACCCACACACCCACAGTGATACACACTGACCCACACACCCACAGTGATACACACTGACCCCCCTCACACAGTGATACTCACTGACCCACACACCCACAGTGATACACACTGACCCACACACACACAGTGATACACACTGACCCCCCTCACACAGTGATACACACTGACACACACACACACAGTGATGCACACTGACACACAGTGATACACACTGACCCACACACACACAGTGATACACACTGACCCCCACACACACAGGGATACACACTGACACACACACACACACAGTGATGCACACTGACCCACACACACACAGTGATACACACTGACCCACACACACTCAGTGATACACACTGACCCACACACACTCAGTGATACACACTGACACACACACACACGGTGATACACACTGACACACACACACACACAGTGATGCACACTGACACACAGTGATACACAGTGACATACACACACACACACACACACACAGTGATACACACTGAACAACACACACACACACTGTTGCACACCTAAACACACACACACACACAGTGACACACACTGACAAAAACACACAGTGATACACACTGACACACACACACAGTGATACACACTGACGCACACACACACACACAGTGACACACACTGACACGCACACACACAGTGAGACACACTGACACACACACAGTGACTCACTGACACGCACACACACAGTGAGACACACTGACAAACACACAGTGACACACTGACACGCACACACACATTGAGACACACTGACACACACACACAGTGATACACACTGACACACACACAGTGATACACACTGACCCACACACACACACATTGACACACACTGACAGACACACACAGTGATACACACTGACACACACACACACAGTGACACACACACAGTGATACACACTGACACACACACACAGTGATACACACTGACACACACACAGTGACACACACTGACACGCAAGGTGACACACACACAGTGATACACACTGACACACACACACAGTGATACACACTGACACACACACACAGTGATACATACTGACACACACAGTGACACACACTGACCCACACACACACACACACACACAGTGATGCACACTGACACGCACAGTGACACACACACAGTGATACACACTGACACACACACACAGTGATACATACTGACACACACACAGTGACACACACTGACCCATACACACACAGTGATAAACACTGACCCACACACGCACACATTGATAATCACTGGCACACACACACACACAGTGATACACACTGACACACACACAATGACACGAACTGGCACACACACACACAGTGATACACACTGACACACACACACCCAGTGATACACATTGACACACACACACACAGTGACACACAGACAGTGAATCACACTGACACACACACACACAGTGATACACACTGACCCATACACACACACACAGTGATGCACACTGACACACACACTCACACACACAGTGACACACACTGACACACACATCGGCACTGAGCCTCACACACAGTGATACACACACACACAGTGATACACACTGACAAAAACACACAGTGATACACACTGACACACACACACACACACACACAGTGATACACACTGACACACACACACACAGTGATACACACTGACACACACACACACACACAGTGGCACACACTGACACACACACACACACACAGTGACACACACACACAGTGACACACACACACACAGTGATACACACTGACACACACACACAGTGATACACACTGACCCACACACGCACAGTGATACACACTGACACACACACACACACACACAGTGATACACACTGTCCCCCGCACACAGTGATACACACTGACCAAACACACACACAGTGAAACACACTGACACACACAAACACACACTGATACACACCCACACACACACAAACTGTGATGCACACGGACCCACACAAACACACAGTGACATACACTGACCCACACACACACAGTGACACACACTGACCCACACAAACACAGTGATACACACTGACCCACACACCCACAGTGATACACACTGACCCCCCTCACACAGTGATACTCACTGACCCACACACCCACAGTGATACACACTGACCCACACACACACAGTGATACACACTGACCCCCCTCACACAGTGATACACACTGACACACACACACACAGTGATGCACACTGACACACAGTGATACACACTGACCCACACACACACAGTGATACACACTGACCCCCACACACACAGGGATACACACTGACACACACACACACACAGTGATGCACACTGACCCACACACTCACACACACAGTGATACACACTGACACACAGTGATACACACTGTCATACACACACACACAGTGATACACACTGACCCGCACACACTCAGTGATACACACTGACCCACACACACTCAGTGATACACACTGACACACACACACACGGTGATACACACTGACACACACACACACACACAGTGATGCACACTGACACACAGTGATACACAGTGACACACACACACACACACAGTGATACACACTGAACAACACACACACACACTGTTGCACACCTAAACACACACACACACAGTGATACACAGTGATACACACACGCACACACACACACAGTGATGCACACTGACCCACAGAAACACAGTGACACAAACTGACCCACACACACATGTTGACACGCACACAGTGTTACACACTGACCCACATAGACACAGTGATACACACTGACCCCCACACACACACAGATACACACTGACCCACACACACACATTGACACACACTGACACACACACAGTGATACACACAGACACACACACACACACACAGTGATCCACACTGACCCACACACACACAGTGATACACACTGACACACACACACACACACACACACAGTGGCACACAGTGACACACACGCACACAGTGATACTCACTGACACACGCACACACAGTGACACACACTGACACAAACACACACAGTGATACACATTGTCCCCCGTACACAGTGATACACACTGACCAAACACACACACAGTGAAACACACTGACACACACACACAGTGATACTCACTGACACACACACACACACAGTGGCACACACTGACACACACACACACACACAGTGACACACACACACAGTGACACACACACATAGTGATACACACTGACACACACACACAGTGATACACACTGACCCACACACGCACAGTGATACACACTGACACACACACACAGTGATACACACTGTCCCCCGCACACAGTGATACACACTGACCAAACACACACACAGTGAAACACACTGACACACACAAACACACACTGATACACACCCACACACACACAAACTGTGATGCACACGGACCCACACAAACACACAGTGAGATACACTGACCCACACACACACAGTGACACACACTGACCCACACAAAGACAGTGATACACACTGACCCACACACCCACAGTGATACACACTGACCCACACACCCACAGTGATACACACTGACCCCCCTCACACAGTGATACTCACTGACCCACACACCCACAGTGATACACACTGACCCACACACACACAGTGATACACACTGACCCCCCTCACACAGTGATACACACTGACACACACACACACAGTGAGACACACTGACACACACACAGTGACTCACTGACACGCACACACACAGTGAGACACACTGACAAACACACAGTGACACACTGACACGCACACACACATTGAGACACACTGACACACACACACAGTGATACACACTGACACACACACAGTGATACACACTGACCCACACACACACACATTGACACACACTGACAGACACACACAGTGATACACACTGACACACACACACACAGTGACACACACACAGTGATACACACTGACACACACACACAGTGATACACACTGACACACACACAGTGACACACACTGACACGCAAGGTGACACACACACAGTGATACACACTGACACACACACACAGTGATACACACTGACACACACACACAGTGATACATACTGACACACACAGTGACACACACTGACCCACACACACACACACACACACAGTGATGCACACTGACACGCACAGTGACACACACACAGTGATACACACTGACACACACACACAGTGATACATACTGACACACACACAGTGACACACACTGACCCATACACACACAGTGATAAACACTGACCCACACACGCACACATTGATAATCACTGGCACACACACACACACAGTGATACACACTGACACACACACAATGACACGAACTGGCACACACACACACAGTGATACACACTGACACACACACACCCAGTGATACACATTGACACACACACACACAGTGACACACAGACAGTGAATCACACTGACACACACACACACAGTGACACACACTGACCCACACAAAGACAGTGATACACACTGACCCACACACCCACAGTGATACACACTGACCCACACACCCACAGTGATACACACTGACCCCCCTCACACAGTGATACTCACTGACCCACACACCCACAGTGATACACACTGACCCACACACACACAGTGATACACACTGACCCCCCTCACACAGTGATACACACTGTCACACACACACACAGTGATGCACACTGACACACAGTGATACACACTGACCCACACACACACAGTGATACACACTGACCCCCACACACACAGGGATACACACTGACACACACACACAAACAGTGATGCACACTGACCCACACACACACAGTGATACACACTGACCCACACACACTCAGTGATACACACTGACCCACACACACTCAGTGATACACACTGACACACACACACACGGTGATACACACTGACACACACACACACACAGTGATGCACACTGACACACAGTGATACACAGTGACACACACACACACACACACACAGTGATACACACTGAACAACACACACACACACTGTTGCACACCTAAACACACACACACACACAGTGACACACACTGACAAAAACACACAGTGATACACACTGACACACACACACACACAGTGATACACACTGACGCACACACACACACACAGTGACACACACTGACACGCACACACACAGTGAGACACACTGACACACACACAGTGACTCACTGACACGCACACACACAGTGAGACACACTGACAAACACACAGTGACACACTGACACGCACACACACATTGAGACACACTGACACACACACACAGTGATACACACTGACACACACACAGTGATACACACTGACCCACACACACACACATTGACACACACTGACAGACACACACAGTGATACACACTGACACACACACACACAGTGACACACACACAGTGATACACACTGACACACACACACAGTGATACACACTGACACACACACAGTGACACACACTGACACGCAAGGTGACACACACACAGTGATACACACTGACACACACACACAGTGATACACACTGACACACACACACAGTGATACATACTGACACACACAGTGACACACACTGACCCACACACACACACACACACACAGTGATGCACACTGACACGCACAGTGACACACACACAGTGATACACACTGACACACACACACAGTGATACATACTGACACACACACAGTGACACACACTGACCCATACACACACAGTGATAAACACTGACCCACACACGCACACATTGATAATCACTGGCACACACACACACACAGTGATACACACTGACACACACACAATGACACGAACTGGCACACACACACACAGTGATACACACTGACACACACACACCCAGTGATACACATTGACACACACACACACAGTGACACACAGACAGTGAATCACACTGACACACACACACACAGTGATACACACTGACCCATACACACACACACAGTGATGCACACTGACACACACACTCACACACACAGTGACACACACTGACACACACATCGGCACTGAGCCTCACACACAGTGATACACACACACACAGTGATACACACTGACAAAAACACACAGTGATACACACTGACACACACACACACACACACAGTGATACACACTGACACACACACACACAGTGATACACACTGACACACACACACACACACAGTGGCACACACTGACACACACACACACACACAGTGACACACACACACAGTGACACACACACACACAGTGATACACACTGACACACACACACAGTGATACACACTGACCCACACACGCACAGTGATACACACTGACACACACACACACACACACAGTGATACACACTGTCCCCCGCACACAGTGATACACACTGACCAAACACACACACAGTGAAACACACTGACACACACAAACACACACTGATACACACCCACACACACACAAACTGTGATGCACACGGACCCACACAAACACACAGTGACATACACTGACCCACACACACACAGTGACACACACTGACCCACACAAACACAGTGATACACACTGACCCACACACCCACAGTGATACACACTGACCCACACACCCACAGTGATACACACTGACCCCCCTCACACAGTGATACTCACTGACCCACACACCCACAGTGATACACACTGACCCACACACACACAGTGATACACACTGACCCCCCTCACACAGTGATACACACTGACACACACACACACAGTGATGCACACTGACACACAGTGATACACACTGACCCACACACACACAGTGATACACACTGACCCCCACACACACAGGGATACACACTGACACACACACACACACAGTGATGCACACTGACCCACACACTCACACACACAGTGATACACACTGACACACAGTGATACACACTGTCATACACACACACACAGTGATACACACTGACCCGCACACACTCAGTGATACACACTGACCCACACACACTCAGTGATACACACTGACACACACACACACGGTGATACACACTGACACACACACACACACACAGTGATGCACACTGACACACAGTGATACACAGTGACACACACACACACACACACAGTGATACACACTGAACAACACACACACACACTGTTGCACACCTAAACACACACACACACAGTGATACACAGTGATACACACACGCACACACACACACAGTGATGCACACTGACCCACAGAAACACAGTGACACAAACTGACCCACACACACATGTTGACACGCACACAGTGTTACACACTGACCCACATAGACACAGTGATACACACTGACCCCCACACACACACAGATACACACTGACCCACACACACACATTGACACACACTGACACACACACAGTGATACACACAGACACACACACACACACACAGTGATCCACACTGACCCACACACACACAGTGATACACACTGACACACACACACACACACACACACAGTGGCACACAGTGACACACACGCACACAGTGATACTCACTGACACACGCACACACAGTGACACACACTGACACAAACACACACAGTGATACACATTGTCCCCCGTACACAGTGATACACACTGACCAAACACACACACAGTGAAACACACTGACACACACACACAGTGATACTCACTGACACACACACACACACAGTGGCACACACTGACACACACACACACACACAGTGACACACACACACAGTGACACACACACACACATAGTGATACACACTGACACACACACACAGTGATACACACTGACCCACACACGCACAGTGATACACACTGACACACACACACAGTGATACACACTGTCCCCCGCACACAGTGATACACACTGACCAAACACACACACAGTGAAACACACTGACACACACAAACACACACTGATACACACCCACACACACACAAACTGTGATGCACACGGACCCACACAAACACACAGTGAGATACACTGACCCACACACACACAGTGACACACACTGACCCACACAAAGACAGTGATACACACTGACCCACACACCCACAGTGATACACACTGACCCACACACCCACAGTGATACACACTGACCCCCCTCACACAGTGATACTCACTGACCCACACACCCACAGTGATACACACTGACCCACACACACACAGTGATACACACTGACCCCCCTCACACAGTGATACACACTGACACACACACACACAGTGATGCACACTGACACACAGTGATACACACTGACCCACACACACACAGTGATACACACTGACCCCCACACACACAGGGATACACACTGACACACACACACACAGTGATGCACACTGAACCACACACTCACACACACAGTGATACACACTGACACACAGTGATACACACTGTCATACACACACACACAGTGATACACACTGACCCACACACACTCAGTGATACACACTGACCCACACACACTCAGTGATACACACTGACACACACACACACGGTGATACACACTGACACACACACACACAGTGATGCACACTGACACACAGTGATACACAGTGACACACACACACACACACACAGTGATACACACTGAACAACACACACACACACTGTTGCACACCTAAACACACACACACACACAGTGATACACAGTGATACAGACACGCACACACACACACACAGTGATGCACACTGACCCACATAAACACAGTGACACAAACTGACCCACACACACATGTTGACACGCACACAGTGTTACACACTGACCCACATAGACACAGTGATACACACTGACACATACACACACAGTGACATACACTGACACACACACACACACACACAGTGATACACGCTGACACACACACATACAGTGATACACACTGACACGCACACACAGTGATACACACTGACACATACACACACAGTGATACACACTGACAGACACACAGTGACACACACTGACCCACACACACAGTGATACACACTGACACACACACACACAAACACACACACAGTGATACACACTGACACACACACACTCTGACACACACACGCAGTGACACACACTGACACACTGACACACACACACAGTGATACACACTGACACACACGCACACAGTGACACTGTCCCTCACACACGCAGTGATACACACTGACACACGCACACAGTGATACACACTGACATGCACAGTGATACGCACTGACACACACAGTGATACACACTGACCCACACACACAGTGATACATACTGACACACACAGTGACAGAAACTGACCCACACACACAGTGATACGCACTGACCCACACACACACACACACACACACACACACACACACACACACACACACAGTGATGCACACTGACACACACACTCACACACAGTGACACTGTCGCTCACACACGCAGTGATACACGCTGTCACACACACAGTGATACACACTGACACACACACAATGACACGCATTGACACACACAGACAGTGATACACACTGACACACACACACAGTGACACACACACAGTGACACACAGACAGTGGTACACACTGACACACACACACAGTGATACACGCTGACCCACACACACACATTGATGCACACTGACACACACACTCACACACACAGTGACACACACTGACCCACACAAAGACAGTGATACACACTGACCCACACACCCACAGTGATACACACTGACCCACACACCCACAGTGATACACACTGACCCCCCTCACACAGTGATACTCACTGACCCACACACCCACAGTGATACACACTGACCCACACACACACAGTGATACACACTGACCCCCCTCACACAGTGATACACACTGACACACACACACACAGTGATGCACACTGACACACAGTGATACACACTGACCCACACACACACAGTGATACACACTGACCCCCACACACACAGGGATACACACTGACACACACACACACACACACAGTGATGCACACTGACCCACACACTCACACACACAGTGATACACACTGACACACAGTGATACACACTGTCATACACACACACACAGTGATACACACTGACCCACACACACTCAGTGATACACACTGACCCACACACACTCAGTGATACACACTGACACACACACACACGGTGATACACACTGACACACACACACACACAGTGATGCACACTGACACACAGTGATACACAGTGACACACACACACACACAGTGATACACACTGAACAACACACACACACACTGTTGCACACCTAAACACACACACACACACAGTGATACACAGTGATACAGACACGCACACACACACACACAGTGATGCACACTGACCCACAGAAACACAGTGACACAAACTGACCCACACACACATGTTGAATCGCACACAGTGTTACACACTGACCCACATAGACACAGTGATACACACTGACACATACACACACAGTGACATACACTGACACACACACACACACACAGTGATACACGCTGACACACACACATACAGTGATACACACTGACACGCACACACAGTGATACACACTGACACATACACACACAGTGATACACACTGACACACACACAGTGACACACACTGACCCACACACACAGTGATACACACTGACACACACACACACAAACACACACACAGTGATACACACTGACACACACACACTCTGACACACACACGCAGTGACACACACTGACACACTGACACACACACACAGTGATACACACTGACACACACGCACACAGTGACACTGTCCCTCACACACGCAGTGATACACACTGACACACGCACACAGTGATACACACTGACATGCACAGTGATACGCACTGACACACACAGTGATACACACTGACCCACACACACAGTGATACATACTGACACACACAGTGACAGAAACTGACCCACACACACAGTGATACGCACTGACCCACACACACACACACACACACACACACACAGTGATGCACACTGACACACACACTCACACACAGTGACACTGTCGCTCACACACGCAGTGATACACGCTGTCACACACACAGTGATACACACTGACACACACACAATGACACGCATTGACACACACAGACAGTGATACACACTGACACACACACACAGTGACACACACACAGTGACACACAGACAGTGGTACACACTGACACACACACACAGTGATACACGCTGACCCACACACACACATTGATGCACACTGACACACACACTCACACACACAGTGACACACACTGACCCACACAAAGACAGTGATACACACTGACCCACACACCCACAGTGATACACACTGACCCACACACCCACAGTGATACACACTGACCCCCCTCACACAGTGATACTCACTGACCCACACACCCACAGTGATACACACTGACCCACACACACACAGTGATACACACTGACCCCCCTCACACAGTGATACACACTGACACACACACACACAGTGATGCACACTGACACACAGTGATACACACTGACCCACACACACACAGTGATACACACTGACCCCCACACACACAGGGATACACACTGACACACACACACACACACACAGTGATGCACACTGACCCACACACTCACACACACAGTGATACACACTGACACACAGTGATACACACTGTCATACACACACACACAGTGATACACACTGACCCACACACACTCAGTGATACACACTGACCCACACACACTCAGTGATACACACTGACACACACACACACGGTGATACACACTGACACACACACACACACAGTGATGCACACTGACACACAGTGATACACAGTGACACACACACACACACAGTGATACACACTGAACAACACACACACACACTGTTGCACACCTAAACACACACACACACACAGTGATACACAGTGATACAGACACGCACACACACACACACAGTGATGCACACTGACCCACAGAAACACAGTGACACAAACTGACCCACACACACATGTTGAATCGCACACAGTGTTACACACTGACCCACATAGACACAGTGATACACACTGACACATACACACACAGTGACATACACTGACACACACACACACACACAGTGATACACGCTGACACACACACATACAGTGATACACACTGACACGCACACACAGTGATACACACTGACACATGCACACACAGTGATACACACTGACACACACACAGTGACACACACTGACCCACACACACAGTGATACACACTGACACACACACACACAAACACACACACAGTGATACACACTGACACACACACACTCTGACACACACACGCAGTGACACACACTGACACACTGACACACACACACAGTGATACACACTGACACACACGCACACAGTGACACTGTCCCTCACACACGCAGTGATACACACTGACACACGCACACAGTGATACACACTGACATGCACAGTGATACGCACTGACACACACAGTGATACACACTGACCCACACACACAGTGATACATACTGACACACACAGTGACAGAAACTGACCCACACACACAGTGATACGCACTGACCCACACACACACACACACACACACACACACAGTGATGCACACTGACACACACACTCACACACAGTGACACTGTCGCTCACACACGCAGTGATACACGCTGTCACACACACAGTGATACACACTGACACACACACAATGACACGCATTGACACACACAGACAGTGATACACACTGACACACACACACAGTGACACACACACAGTGACACACAGACAGTGGTACACACTGACACACACACACAGTGATACACGCTGACCCACACACACACATTGATGCACACTGACACACACACTCACACACACAGTGACACACACTGACACACACATCGGCAATGACCCTCACACACACTGATACACACACACACACAGTGACACACACTGACAAAAACACACAGTGATACACACTGACACACACACACAAACACACAGTGATACACACTGACGCACACACACACACACACAGTGACACACACTGACACGCACACACACAGTGAGACACACTGACACACACACAGTGACACACTGACACGCACACACACATTGAGACACACTGACACACACACACAGTGATACACACTGACACACACACAGTGATACACACTGACCCACACAGACACACATTGACACACACTGACACACACACACAGTGATACACACTGACACACACACACACAGTGACACACACACAGTGATACACACTGACACACACACAGTGATACACACTGACACACACACAGTGACACACACTGACACGCAAGGTGACACACACACAGTGATACACACTGACACACACACACAGTGATACACACTGACACACACACACAGTGATACATACTGACACACACAGTGACACACACTGACCCACACACACACACACACACAGTGTTGCACACTGACACGCACAGTGACACACACACAGTGATACTCACTGACACACACACACAGTGATACATACTGACACACACACAGTGACACACACTGACCCACACACACACAGTGATAAACACTGACCCACACACACACACATTGATAATCACTGGCACACACATACACACAGTGATACACACTGACACACACACAATGACACGAACTGGCACACACACACAGTGATACACACTGACACACACACACCCAGTGATACACATTGACACACACACACAGTGACACACAGACAGTGAATCACACTGACACACACACACACAGTGATACACACTGACCCATACACACACACACAGTGATGCACACTGACACACACACTCACACACACAGTGACACACACTCACACACACATCGGCACTGAGCCTCACACACAGTGATACACACACACACAGTGATACACACTGACAAAAACACACAGTGATACACACTGACACACACACACACACACACAGTGATACACACTGACACACACACACACAGTGATACACACTGACACACACACACACACACAGTGGCACACACTGACACGCACACACACAGTGAGACACACTGACACACACACAGTGACTCACTGACACGCACACACACAGTGAGACACACTGACAAACACACAGTGACACACTGACACGCACACACACATTGAGACACACTGACACACACACACAGTGATACACACTGACACACACACAGTGATACACACTGACCCACACACACACACATTGACACACACTGACAGACACACACAGTGATACACACTGACACACACACACACAGTGACACACACACAGTGATACACACTGACACACACACACAGTGATACACACTGACACACACACAGTGACACACACTGACACGCAAGGTGACACACACACAGTGATACACACTGACACACACACACAGTGATACACACTGACACACACACACAGTGATACATACTGACACACACAGTGACACACACTGACCCACACACACACACACACACACAGTGATGCACACTGACACGCACAGTGACACACACACAGTGATACACACTGACACACACACACAGTGATACATACTGACACACACACAGTGACACACACTGACCCATACACACACAGTGATAAACACTGACCCACACACGCACACATTGATAATCACTGGCACACACACACACACAGTGATACACACTGACACACACACAATGACACGAACTGGCACACACACACACAGTGATACACACTGACACACACACACCCAGTGATACACATTGACACACACACACACAGTGACACACAGACAGTGAATCACACTGACACACACACACACAGTGATACGCACTGACCCATACACACACACACAGTGATGCACACTGACACACACACTCACACACACAGTGACACACACTGACACACACATCGGCACTGAGCCTCACACACAGTGATACACACACACACAGTGATACACACTGACAAAAACACACAGTGATACACACTGACACACACACACACACACACAGTGATACACACTGACACACACACACACAGTGATACACACTGACACACACACACACACACAGTGGCACACACTGACACACACACACACACACAGTGACACACACACACAGTGACACACACACACACAGTGATACACACTGACACACACACACAGTGATACACACTGACCCACACACGCACAGTGATACACACTGACACACACACACACACACACAGTGATACACACTGTCCCCCGCACACAGTGATACACACTGACCAAACACACACACAGTGAAACACACTGACACACACAAACACACACTGATACACACCCACACACACACAAACTGTGATGCACACGGACCCACACAAACACACAGTGACATACACTGACCCACACACACAGTGACACACACTGACCCACACAAACACAGTGATACACACTGACCCACACACCCACAGTGATACACACTGACCCACACACCCACAGTGATACACACTGACCCCCCTCACACAGTGATACTCACTGACCCACACACCCACAGTGATACACACTGACCCACACACACACAGTGATACACACTGACCCCCCTCACACAGTGATACACACTGACACACACACACACAGTGATGCACACTGACACACAGTGATACACACTGACCCACACACACACAGTGATACACACTGACCCCCACACACACAGGGATACACACTGACACACACACACACACAGTGATGCACACTGACCCACACACTCACACACACAGTGATACACACTGACACACAGTGATACACACTGTCATACACACACACACAGTGATACACACTGACCCGCACACACTCAGTGATACACACTGACCCACACACACTCAGTGATACACACTGACACACACACACACGGTGATACACACTGACACACACACACACACACAGTGATGCACACTGACACACAGTGATACACAGTGACACACACACACACACACAGTGATACACACTGAACAACACACACACACACTGTTGCACACCTAAACACACACACACACAGTGATACACAGTGATACACACACGCACACACACACACAGTGATGCACACTGACCCACAGAAACACAGTGACACAAACTGACCCACACACACATGTTGACACGCACACAGTGTTACACACTGACCCACATAGACACAGTGATACACACTGACCCCCACACACACACAGATACACACTGACCCACACACACACATTGACACACACTGACACACACACAGTGATACACACAGACACACACACACACACACAGTGATCCACACTGACCCACACACACACAGTGATACACACTGACACACACACACACACACACACACAGTGGCACACAGTGACACACACGCACACAGTGATACTCACTGACACACGCACACACAGTGACACACACTGACACAAACACACACAGTGATACACATTGTCCCCCGTACACAGTGATACACACTGACCAAACACACACACAGTGAAACACACTGACACACACACACAGTGATACTCACTGACACACACACACACACAGTGGCACACACTGACACACACACACACACACAGTGACACACACACACAGTGACACACACACACACATAGTGATACACACTGACACACACACACAGTGATACACACTGACCCACACACGCACAGTGATACACACTGACACACACACACAGTGATACACACTGTCCCCCGCACACAGTGATACACACTGACCAAACACACACACAGTGAAACACACTGACACACACAAACACACACTGATACACACCCACACACACACAAACTGTGATGCACACGGACCCACACAAACACACAGTGAGATACACTGACCCACACACACACAGTGACACACACTGACCCACACAAAGACAGTGATACACACTGACCCACACACCCACAGTGATACACACTGACCCACACACCCACAGTGATACACACTGACCCCCCTCACACAGTGATACTCACTGACCCACACACCCACAGTGATACACACTGACCCACACACACACAGTGATACACACTGACCCCCCTCACACAGTGATACACACTGACACACACACACACAGTGATGCACACTGACACACAGTGATACACACTGACCCACACACACACAGTGATACACACTGACCCCCACACACACAGGGATACACACTGACACACACACACACAGTGATGCACACTGAACCACACACTCACACACACAGTGATACACACTGACACACAGTGATACACACTGTCATACACACACACACAGTGATACACACTGACCCACACACACTCAGTGATACACACTGACCCACACACACTCAGTGATACACACTGACACACACACACACGGTGATACACACTGACACACACACACACACAGTGATGCACACTGACACACAGTGATACACAGTGACACACACACACACACACACAGTGATACACACTGAACAACACACACACACACTGTTGCACACCTAAACACACACACACACACAGTGATACACAGTGATACAGACACGCACACACACACACACAGTGATGCACACTGACCCACATAAACACAGTGACACAAACTGACCCACACACACATGTTGACACGCACACAGTGTTACACACTGACCCACATAGACACAGTGATACACACTGACACATACACACACAGTGACATACACTGACACACACACACACACACACAGTGATACACGCTGACACACACACATACAGTGATACACACTGACACGCACACACAGTGATACACACTGACACATACACACACAGTGATACACACTGACAGACACACAGTGACACACACTGACCCACACACACAGTGATACACACTGACACACACACACACAAACACACACACAGTGATACACACTGACACACACACACTCTGACACACACACGCAGTGACACACACTGACACACTGACACACACACACAGTGATACACACTGACACACACGCACACAGTGACACTGTCCCTCACACACGCAGTGATACACACTGACACACGCACACAGTGATACACACTGACATGCACAGTGATACGCACTGACACACACAGTGATACACACTGACCCACACACACAGTGATACATACTGACACACACAGTGACAGAAACTGACCCACACACACAGTGATACGCACTGACCCACACACACACACACACACACACACACACACACACACACACACACACAGTGATGCACACTGACACACACACTCACACACAGTGACACTGTCGCTCACACACGCAGTGATACACGCTGTCACACACACAGTGATACACACTGACACACACACAATGACACGCATTGACACACACAGACAGTGATACACACTGACACACACACACAGTGACACACACACAGTGACACACAGACAGTGGTACACACTGACACACACACACAGTGATACACGCTGACCCACACACACACATTGATGCACACTGACACACACACTCACACACACAGTGACACACACTGACCCACACAAAGACAGTGATACACACTGACCCACACACCCACAGTGATACACACTGACCCACACACCCACAGTGATACACACTGACCCCCCTCACACAGTGATACTCACTGACCCACACACCCACAGTGATACACACTGACCCACACACACACAGTGATACACACTGACCCCCCTCACACAGTGATACACACTGACACACACACACACAGTGATGCACACTGACACACAGTGATACACACTGACCCACACACACACAGTGATACACACTGACCCCCACACACACAGGGATACACACTGACACACACACACACACACAGTGATGCACACTGACCCACACACTCACACACACAGTGATACACACTGACACACAGTGATACACACTGTCATACACACACACACAGTGATACACACTGACCCACACACACTCAGTGATACACACTGACCCACACACACTCAGTGATACACACTGACACACACACACACGGTGATACACACTGACACACACACACACACAGTGATGCACACTGACACACAGTGATACACAGTGACACACACACACACACAGTGATACACACTGAACAACACACACACACACTGTTGCACACCTAAACACACACACACACACAGTGATACACAGTGATACAGACACGCACACACACACACACAGTGATGCACACTGACCCACAGAAACACAGTGACACAAACTGACCCACACACACATGTTGAATCGCACACAGTGTTACACACTGACCCACATAGACACAGTGATACACACTGACACATACACACACAGTGACATACACTGACACACACACACACACACAGTGATACACGCTGACACACACACATACAGTGATACACACTGACACGCACACACAGTGATACACACTGACACATACACACACAGTGATACACACTGACACACACACAGTGACACACACTGACCCACACACACAGTGATACACACTGACACACACACACACAAACACACACACAGTGATACACACTGACACACACACACTCTGACACACACACGCAGTGACACACACTGACACACTGACACACACACACAGTGATACACACTGACACACACGCACACAGTGACACTGTCCCTCACACACGCAGTGATACACACTGACACACGCACACAGTGATACACACTGACATGCACAGTGATACGCACTGACACACACAGTGATACACACTGACCCACACACACAGTGATACATACTGACACACACAGTGACAGAAACTGACCCACACACACAGTGATACGCACTGACCCACACACACACACACACACACACACAGTGATGCACACTGACACACACACTCACACACAGTGACACTGTCGCTCACACACGCAGTGATACACGCTGTCACACACACAGTGATACACACTGACACACACACAATGACACGCATTGACACACACAGACAGTGATACACACTGACACACACACACAGTGACACACACACAGTGACACACAGACAGTGGTACACACTGACACACACACACAGTGATACACGCTGACCCACACACACACATTGATGCACACTGACACACACACTCACACACACAGTGACACACACTGACACACACATCGGCAATGACCCTCACACACACTGATACACACACACACACAGTGACACACACTGACAAAAACACACAGTGATACACACTGACACACACACACAAACACACAGTGATACACACTGACGCACACACACACACACACACAGTGACACACACTGACACGCACACACACAGTGAGACACACTGACACACACACAGTGACACACTGACACGCACACACACATTGAGACACACTGACACACACACACAGTGATACACACTGACACACACACAGTGATACACACTGACCCACACAGACACACATTGACACACACTGACACACACACACAGTGATACACACTGACACACACACACACAGTGACACACACACAGTGATACACACTGACACACACACACAGTGATACACACTGACACACACACAGTGACACACACTGACACGCAAGGTGACACACACACAGTGATACACACTGACACACACACACAGTGATACACACTGACACACACACACAGTGATACATACTGACACACACAGTGACACACAGTGACCCACACACACACACACACACAGTGTTGCACACTGACACGCACAGTGACACACACACAGTGATACTCACTGACACACACACACAGTGATACATACTGACACACACACAGTGACACACACTGACCCACACACACACAGTGATAAACACTGACCCACACACACACACATTGATAATCACTGGCACACACATACACACAGTGATACACACTGACACACACACAATGACACGAACTGGCACACACACACAGTGATACACACTGACACACACACACCCAGTGATACACATTGACACACACACACAGTGACACACAGACAGTGAATCACACTGACACACACACACACAGTGATACACACTGACCCATACACACACACACAGTGATGCACACTGACACACACACTCACACACACAGTGACACACACTCACACACACATCGGCACTGAGCCTCACACACAGTGATACACACACACACAGTGATACACACTGACAAAAACACACAGTGATACACACTGACACACACACACACACACACAGTGATACACACTGACACACACACACACAGTGATACACACTGACACACACACACACACACAGTGGCACACACTGACACACACACACACACACAGTGACACACACACACAGTGACACACACACACACAGTGATACACACTGACACACACACACAGTGATACACACTGACCCACACACGCACAGTGATACACACTGACACACACACACACACAGTGATACACACTGTCCCCCGCACACAGTGATACACACTGACCAAACACACACACAGTGAAACACACTGACACACACAAACACACACTGATAGACACCCACACACACACAAACTGTGATGCACACGGACCCACACAAACACACAGTGACATACACTGACCCACACACACACAGTGACACACACTGACCCACACAAACACAGTGATACACACTGACCCACACACCCACAGTGATACACACTGACCCACACACCCACAGTGATACACACTGACCCCCCTCACACAGTGATACTCACTGACCCACACACCCACAGTGATACACACTGACCCACACACACACAGTGATACACACTGACCCCCCTCACACAGTGATACACACTGACACACACACACACAGTGATGCACACTGACACACAGTGATACACACTGACCCACACACACACAGTGATACACACTGACCCCCACACACACAGGGATACACACTGACACACACACACACAGTGATGCACACTGACCCACACACTCACACACACAGTGATACACACTGACACACAGTGATATACACTGTCATACACACACACACAGTGATACACACTGACCCACACACACTCAGTGATACACACTGACCCACACACACTCAGTGATACACACTGACACACACACACACGGTGATACACACTGACACACACACACACACAGTGATGCACACTGACACACAGTGATACACAGTGACACACACACGCACACACACAGTGATACACACTGAACAACACACACACACTGTTGCACACCTAAACACACACACACACACAGTGATACACAGTGATACACACACGCACACACACACACAGTGATGCACACTGACCCACAGAAACACAGTGACACAAACTGACCCACACACACATGTTGACACGCACACAGTGTTACACACCGACCCACATAGACACAGTGATACACACTGACCCCCACACACACACTGATACACACTGACCCACACACACACATTGACACACACTGACACACACACAGTGATACACACAGACACACACACACACACAGTGATCCACACTGACCCACACACACACACAGTGATCCACACTGACACACACACACACACACACACATACACTGACACACACACACACACACACACACACACACAGTGGCACACAGTGACACACACGCACACAGTGATACTCACTGACACACGCACACACAGTGACACACACTGACACAAACACACACAGTGATACACACTGTCCCCCGCACACAGTGATACACACTGACCAAACACACACAGAGTGAAACACACTGACACACACACACAGTGATACTCACTGACACACACACACACAGTGGCACACACTGACACACACACACACACACAGTGACACACACACACAGTGACACACACACACACATAGTGATACACACTGACACACACCCACAGTGATACACACTGACCCACACACGCACAGTGATACACACTGACACACACACACAGTGATACACACTGTCCCCCGCACACAGTGATACACACTGACCAAACACACACACAGTGAAACACACTGACACACACAAACACACACTGATACACACCCACACACACACAAACTGTGATGCACACGGACCCACACAAACACACAGTGACATACACTGACCCACACACACACAGTGACACACACTGACCCACACAAACACAGTGATACACACTGACCCACACACCCACAGTGATACACACTGACCCACACACCCACAGTGATACACACTGACCCCCCTCACACAGTGATACTCACTGACCCACACACCCACAGTGATACACACTGACCCACACACACACAGTGATACACACTGACCCCCCTCACACAGTGATACACACTGACATACACACACACAGTGATGCACACTGACACACAGTGATACACACTGACCCACACACACACAGTGATACACACTGACCCCCACACACACAGGGATACACACTGACACACACACACACACAGTGATGCACACTGACCCACACACTCACACACACAGTGATACACACTGACACACAGTGATACACACTGTCATACACACACACACAGTGATAAACACTGACCCACACACACTCAGTGATACACACTGACCCACACACACTCAGTGATACACACTGACACACACACACACGGTGATACACACTGACACACACACAGTGATGCACACTGACACACAGTGATACACAGTGACACACACACACACACACACAGTGATACACACTGAACAACACACACACACACTGTTGCACACCTAAACACACACACACACACACACAGTGATACACAGTGATACACACACGCACACACACACACACACACAGTGATGCACACTGACCCACAGAAACACAGTGACACAAACTGACCCACACACACATGTTGACACGCACACAGTGTTACACACTGACCCACATAGACACAGTGATACACACTGACACATACACACACAGTGACATACACTGACACACACACACACACACACAGTGATACACGCTGACACACACACATACAGTGATACACACTGACACGCACACACAGTGATACACACTGACACATACACACACAGTGAGACACACTGACACACACACAGTGACACACACTGACCCACACACACAGTGATACACACTGACACACACACACACAAACACACACACAGTGATACACACTGACACACACACACTCTGACACACACACGCAGTGACACACACTGACACACTGACACACACACACAGTGATACACACTGACACACACGCACACAGTGACACTGTCCCTCACACACGCAGTGATACACACTGACACACGCACACAGTGATACACACTGACATGCACAGTGATACGCACTGACACACACAGTGATACACACTGACCCACACACACAGTGATACATACTGACACACACAGTGACAGAAACTGACCCACACACACAGTGATACGCACTGACCCACACACACACACACACACACACACACACACACACACACACAGTGATGCACACTGACACACACACTCACACACAGTGACACTGTCGCTCACACACGCAGTGATACACGCTGTCACACACACAGTGATACACACTGACACACACACAACGACACGCATTGACACACACAGACAGTGATACACACTGACACACACACACAGTGACACACACACAGTGACACACAGACAGTGGTACACACTGACACACACACACAGTGATACACGCTGACCCACACACACACATTGATGCACACTGACACACACACTCACACACACAGTGACACACACTGACACACACATCGGCAATGACCCTCACACACACTGATACACACACACACAGTGACACACACTGACAAAAACACACAGTGATACACACTGACACACACACACACACACAGTGATACACACTGACGCACACACACACACACAGTGACACACACTGACACGCACACACACAGTGAGACACACTGACACACACACAGTGACACACTGACACGCACACACACAGTGAGACACACTGACAAACACACAGTGACACACTGACACGCACACACACATTGAGACACACTGACACACACACACAGTGATACACACTGACACACACACAGTGATACACACTGACCCACACACACACACATTGACACACACTGACACACACACACAGTGATACACACTGACACACACACACACAGTGACACACACACAGTGATACACACTGACACACACACACAGTGATACACACTGACACACACACAGTGACACACACTGACACGCAAGGTGACACACACACAGTGATACACACTGACACACACACACAGTGATACACACTGACACACACACACAGTGATACATACTGACACACACAGTGACACACACTGACCCACACACACACACACACACAGTGATGCACACTGACACGCACAGTGACACACACACAGTGATACACACTGACACACACACACAGTGATACATACTGACACACACACAGTGACACACACTGACCCACACACACACAGTGATAAACACTGACCCACACACAAACACATTGATAATCACTGGCACACACACACACACAGTGATACACACTGACACACACACAATGACACGAACTGGCACACACACACAGTGATACACACTGACACACACACACCCAGTGATACACATTGACACACACACACACAGTGACACACAGACAGTGAATCACACTGACACACACACACACAGTGATACACACTGACCCTTACACACTCACACAGTGATGCACACTGACACACACACTCACACACACAGTGACACACACTGACACACACATCGGCACTGAGCCTCACACACAGTGATACACACACACACAGTGATACACACTGACAAAAACACACAGTGATACACACTGACACACACACACACACACACAGTGATACACACTGACACACACACACACAGTGATACACACTGACACACACGCACACACACAGTGGCACACACTGACACACACACAGTGACACACACACACAGTGACACACACACACACAGTGATACACACTGACACACACACACAGTGATACACACTGACCCACACACGCACAGTGATACACACTGACACACACACACACACACAGTGATACACACTGTCCCCCGCACACAGTGATACACACTGACCAAACACACACACAGTGAAACACACTGACACACACAAACACACACTGATACACACCCACACACACACAAACTGTGATGCACACGGACCCACACAAACACACAGTGACATACACTGACCCACACACACACAGTGACACACACTGACCCACACAAACACAGTGATACACACTGACCCACACACCCACAGTGATACACACTGACCCACACACCCACAGTGATACACACTGACCCCCCTCACACAGTGATACTCACTGACCCACACACCCACAGTGATACACACTGACCCACACACACACAGTGATACACACTGGCCCCCCTCACACAGTGATACACACTGACACACACACACACAGTGATGCACACTGACACACAGTGATACACACTGACCCACACACACACAGTGATACACACTGACCCCCACACACACAGGGATACACACTGACACACACACACACACAGTGATGCACACTGACCCACACACTCACACACACAGTGATACACACTGACACACAGTGATACACACTGTCATACACACACACACAGTGATACACACTGACCCACACACACTCAGTGATACACACTGACCCACACACACTCAGTGATACACACTGACACACACACACACGGTGATACACACTGACACACACACACACACATTGATGCACACTGACACACAGTGATACACAGTGACACACACACACACACACAGTGATACACACTGAACAACACACACACACACTGTTGCACACCTAAACACACACACACACAGTGATACACAGTGATACACACACGCACACACACACACAGTGATGCACACTGACCCACAGAAACACAGTGACACAAACTGACCCACACACACATGTTGACACGCACACAGTGTTACACACTGACCCACATAGACACAGTGATACACACTGACCCCCACACACACACTGATACACACTGACCCACACACACACATTGACACACACTGACACACACACAGTGATACACACAGACACACACACACACACACAGTGATCCACACTGACCCACACACACACAGTGATACACACTGACACACACACACACACACACACACAGTGGCACACAGTGACACACACGCACACAGTGATACTCACTGACACACGCACACACAGTGACACACACTGACACAAACACACACAGTGATACACATTGTCCCCCGTACACAGTGATACACACTGACCAAACACACACACAGTGAAACACACTGACACACACACACAGTGATACTCACTGACACACACACACACACAGTGGCACACACTGACACACACACACACACACAGTGACACACACACACAGTGACACACACACACACATAGTGATACACACTGACACACACACACAGTGATACACACTGACCCACACACGCACAGTGATACACACTGACACACACACACAGTGATACACACTGTCCCCCGCACACAGTGATACACACTGACCAAACACACACACAGTGAAACACACTGACACACACAAACACACACTGATACACACCCACACACACACAAACTGTGATGCACACGGACCCACACAAACACACAGTGAGATACACTGACCCACACACACACAGTGACACACACTGACCCACACAAAGACAGTGATACACACTGACCCACACACCCACAGTGATACACACTGACCCACGCACCCACAGTGATACACACTGACCCCCCTCACACAGTGATACTCACTGACCCACACACCCACAGTGATACACACTGACCCACACACACACAGTGATACACACTGACCCCCCTCACACAGTGATACACACTGACACACACACACACAGTGATGCACACTGACACACAGTGATACACACTGACCCACACACACACAGTGATACACACTGACCCCCACACACACAGGGATACACACTGACACACACACACACACAGTGATGCACACTGACCCACACACTCACACACACAGTGATACACACTGACACACAGTGATACACACTGTCATACACACACACACACAGTGATACACACTGACCCACACACACTCAGTGATACACACTGACCCACACACACTCAGTGATACACACTGACACACACACACACGGTGATACACACTGACACACACACACACACAGTGATGCACACTGACACACAGTGATACACAGTGACACACACACACACACACACAGTGATACACACTGAACAACACACACACACACTGTTGCACACCTAAACACACACACACACACAGTGACACACACTGACAAAAACACACAGTGATACACACTGACACACACACACACACAGTGATACACACTGACGCACACACACACACACAGTGACACACACTGACACGCACACACACAGTGAGACACACTGACACACACACAGTGACTCACTGACACGCACACACACAGTGAGACACACTGACAAACACACAGTGACACACTGACACGCACACACACATTGAGACACACTGACACACACACACAGTGATACACACTGACACACACACAGTGATACACACTGACCCACACACACACACATTGACACACACTGACAGACACACACAGTGATACACACTGACACACACACACACAGTGACACACACACAGTGATACACACTGACACACACACACAGTGATACACACTGACACACACACAGTGACACACACTGACACGCAAGGTGACACACACACTGTGATACACACTGACACACACACACAGTGATACACACTGACACACACACACAGTGATACATACTGACACACACAGTGACACACACTGACCCACACACACACACACACACAGTGATGCACACTGACACGCACAGTGACACACACACAGTGATACACACTGACACACACACACAGTGATACATACTGACACACACACAGTGACACACACTGACCCACACACACACAGTGATAAACACTGACCCACACACGCACACATTGATAATCACTGGCACACACACACACACAGTGATACACACTGACACACACACAATGACACGAACTGGCACACACACACACAGTGATACACACTGACACACACACACCCAGTGATACACATTGACACACACACACACAGTGACACACAGACAGTGAATCACACTGACACACACACACACACAGTGATACACACTGACCCATACACACACACACAGTGATGCACACTGACACACACACTCACACACACAGTGACACACACTGACACACACATCGGCACTGAGCCTCACACACAGTGATACACACACACACAGTGATACACACTGACAAAAACACACAGTGATACACACTGACACACACACACACACACACACAGTGATACACACTGACACACACACACACAGTGATACACACTGACACACACACACACACACAGTGGCACACACTGACACACACACACACACACAGTGACACACACACACAGTGACACACACACACACAGTGATACACACTGACACACACACACAGTGATACACACTGACCCACACACGCACAGTGATACACACTGACACACACACACACACAGTGATACACACTGTCCCCCGCACACAGTGATACACACTGACCAAACACACACACAGTGAAACACACTGACACACACAAACACACACTGATACACACCCACACACACACAAACTGTGATGCACACGGACCCACACAAACACACAGTGACATACACTGACCCACACACACACAGTGACACACACTGACCCACACAAACACAGTGATACACACTGACCCACACACCCACAGTGATACACACTGACCCACACACCCACAGTGATACACACTGACCCCCCTCACACAGTGATACTCACTGACCCACACACCCACAGTGATACACACTGACCCACACACACACAGTGATACACACTGGCCCCCCTCACACAGTGATACACACTGACACACACACACACAGTGGTGCACACTGACACACAGTGATACACACTGACCCACACACACACAGTGATACACACTGACCCCCACACACACAGGGATACACACTGACACACACACACACACAGTGATGCACACTGACCCACACACTCACACACACAGTGATACACACTGACACACAGTGATACACACTGTCATACACACACACACAGTGATACACACTGACCCACACACACTCAGTGATACACACTGACCCACACACACTCAGTGATACACACTAACACACACACACACGGTGATACACACTGACACACACACACACACAGTGATGCACACTGACACACAGTGATACACAGTGACACACACACACACAGTGATACACACTGAACAACACACACACACACTGTTGCACACCTAAACACACACACACACAGTGATACACAGTGATACACACACGCACACACACACACAGTGATGCACACTGACCCACAGAAACACAGTGACACAAACTGACCCACACACACATGTTGACACGCACACAGTGTTACACACTGACCCACATAGACACAGTGATACACACTGACCCCCACACACACACTGATACACACTGACCCACACACACACATTGACACACACTGACACACACACAGTGATACACACAGACACACACACACACACACAGTGATCCACACTGACCCACATACACAGTGATACACACTGACACACACACACACACACACACACACAGTGGCACACAGTGACACACACGCACACAGTGATACTCACTGACACACGCACACACAGTGACACACACTGACACAAACACACACAGTGATACACATTGTCCCCCGTACACAGTGATACACACTGACCAAACACACACACAGTGAAACACACTGACACACACACACAGTGATACTCACTGACACACACACACACACAGTGGCACACACTGACACACACACACACACACAGTGACACACACACACAGTGACACACACACACACATAGTGATACACACTGACACACACACACAGTGATACACACTGACCCACACACGCACAGTGATACACACTGACACACACACACAGTGATACACACTGTCCCCCGCACACAGTGATACACACTGACCAAACACACACACAGTGAAACACACTGACACACACAAACACACACTGATACACACCCACACACACACAAACTGTGATGCACACGGACCCACACAAACACACAGTGAGATACACTGACCCACACACACACAGTGACACACACTGACCCACACAAAGACAGTGATACACACTGACCCACACACCCACAGTGATACACACTGACCCACACACCCACAGTGATACACACTGACCCCCCTCACACAGTGATACTCACTGACCCACACACCCACAGTGATACACACTGACCCACACACACACAGTGATACACACTGACCCCCCTCACACAGTGATACACACTGACACACACACACACAGTGATGCACACTGACACACAGTGATACACACTGACCCACACACACACAGTGATACACACTGACCCCCACACACACAGGGATACACACTGACACACACACACACACAGTGATGCACACTGACCCACACACTCACACACACAGTGATACACACTGACACACAGTGATACACACTGTCATACACACACACACAGTGATACACACTGACCCACACACACTCAGTGATACACACTGACCCACACACACTCAGTGATACACACTGACACACACACACACGGTGATACACACTGACACACACACACACACAGTGATGCACACTGACACACAGTGATACACAGTGACACACACACACACACACACAGTGATACACACTGAACAACACACACACACACTGTTGCACACCTAAACACACACACACACACAGTGATACACAGTGATACAGACACGCACACACACACACACAGTGATGCACACTGACCCACATAAACACAGTGACACAAACTGACCCACACACACATGTTGACACGCACACAGTGTTACACACTGACCCACATAGACACAGTGATACACACTGACACATACACACACAGTGACATACACTGACACACACACACACACACACACAGTGATACACGCTGACACACACACATACAGTGATACACACTGACACGCACACACAGTGATACACACTGACACATACACACACAGTGATACACACTGACAGACACACAGTGACACACACTGACCCACACACACAGTGATACACACTGACACACACACACACAAACACACACACAGTGATACACACTGACACACACACACTCTGACACACACACGCAGTGACACACACTGACACACTGACACACACACACAGTGATACACACTGACACACACGCACACAGTGACACTGTCCCTCACACACGCAGTGATACACACTGGCACACGCACACAGTGATACACACTGACATGCACAGTGATACGCACTGACACACACAGTGATACACACTGACCCACACACACAGTGATACATACTGACACACACAGTGACAGAAACTGACCCACACACACAGTGATACGCGCTGACCCACACACACACACACACACACACACACACACACAGTGATGCACACTGACACACACACTCACACACAGTGACACTGTCGCTCACACACGCAGTGATACACGCTGTCACACACACAGTGATACACACTGACACACACACAATGACACGCATTGACACACACAGACAGTGATACACACTGACACACACACACAGTGACACACACACAGTGACACACAGACAGTGGTACACACTGACACACACACACAGTGATACACGCTGACCCACACACACACATTGATGCACACTGACACACACACTCACACACACAGTGACACACACTGACCCACACAAAGACAGTGATACACACTGACCCACACACCCACAGTGATACACACTGACCCACACACCCACAGTGATACACACTGACCCCCCTCACACAGTGATACTCACTGACCCACACACCCACAGTGATACACACTGACCCACACACACACAGTGATACACACTGACCCCCCTCACACAGTGATACACACTGACACACACACACACAGTGATGCACACTGACACACAGTGATACACACTGACCCACACACACACAGTGATACACACTGACCCCCACACACACAGGGATACACACTGACACACACACACACACAGTGATGCACACTGACCCACACACTCACACACACAGTGATACACACTGACACACAGTGATACACACTGTCATACACACACACACAGTGATACACACTGACCCACACACACTCAGTGATACACACTGACCCACACACACTCAGTGATACACACTGACACACACACACACGGTGATACACACTGACACACACACACACACAGTGATGCACACTGACACACAGTGATACACAGTGACACACACACACACACACACAGTGATACACACTAAACAACACACACACACACTGTTGCACACCTAAACACACACACACACACAGTGATACACAGTGATACACACACGCACACACACACACACAGTGATGCACACTGACCCACATAAACACAGTGACACAAACTGACCCACACACACATGTTGAATCGCACACAGTGTTACACACTGACCCACATAGACACAGTGATACACACTGACACATACACACACAGTGACATACACTGACACACACACACACACACAGTGATACACGCTGACACACACACATACAGTGATACACACTGACACGCACACACAGTGATACACACTGACACATACACACACAGTGATACACACTGACACACACACAGTGACACACACTGACCCACACACACAGTGATACACACTGACACACACACACACAAACACACACACAGTGATACACACTGACACACACACACTCTGACACACACACGCAGTGACACACACTGACACACTGACACACACACACAGTGATACACACTGACACACACGCACACAGTGACACTGTCCCTCACACACGCAGTGATACACACTGACACACGCACACAGTGATACACACTGACATGCACAGTGATACGCACTGACACACACAGTGATACACACTGACCCACACACACAGTGATACATACTGACACACACAGTGACAGAAACTGACCCACACACACAGTGATACGCACTGACCCACACACACACACACACACACACACAGTGATGCACACTGACACACACACTCACACACAGTGACACTGTCGCTCACACACGCAGTGATACACGCTGTCACACACACAGTGATACACACTGACACACACACAATGACACGCATTGACACACACAGACAGTGATACACACTGACACACACACACAGTGACACACACACAGTGACACACAGACAGTGGTACACACTGACACACACACACAGTGATACACGCTGACCCACACACACACATTGATGCACACTGACACACACACTCACACACACAGTGACACACACTGACACACACATCGGCAATGACCCTCACACACACTGATACACACACACACAGTGACACACACTGACAAACACCCACAGTGATACACACTGACCCACACACACACAGTGATACACACTGACCCCCCTCACACAGTGATACACACTGACACACACACACACAGTGATGCACACTGACACACAGTGATACACACTGACCCACACACACACAGTGATACACACTGACCCCCACAAACACAGGGATACACACTGACACACACACACAGTGATGCACACTGACCCACACACTCACACACACAGTGATACACACTGACACACAGTGATACACACTGTCATACACACACACACAGTGATACACACTGACCCACACACACTCAGTGATACACACTGACCCACACACACTCAGTGATACACACTGACACACACACACACGGTGATACACACTGACACACACACACACACAGTGATGCACACTGACACACAGTGATACACAGTGACACACACACACACACACACAGTGATACACACTGAACAACACACACACACACTGTTGCACACCTAAACACACACACACACACAGTGATACACAGTGATACAGACACGCACACACACACACACAGTGATGCACACTGACCCACATAAACACAGTGACACAAACTGACCCACACACACATGTTGACACGCACACAGTGTTACACACTGACCCACATAGACACAGTGATACACACTGACACATACACACACAGTGACATACACTGACACACACACACACACACACACAGTGATACACGCTGACACACACACATACAGTGATACACACTGACACGCACACACAGTGATACACACTGACACATACACACACAGTGATACACACTGACAGACACACAGTGACACACACTGACCCACACACACAGTGATACACACTGACACACACACACACAAACACACACACAGTGATACACACTGACACACACACACTCTGACACACACACGCAGTGACACACACTGACACACTGACACACACACACAGTGATACACACTGACACACACGCACACAGTGACACTGTCCCTCACACACGCAGTGATACACACTGGCACACGCACACAGTGATACACACTGACATGCACAGTGATACGCACTGACACACACAGTGATACACACTGACCCACACACACAGTGATACATACTGACACACACAGTGACAGAAACTGACCCACACACACAGTGATACGCACTGACCCACACACACACACACACACACACACACACACACACACACACACAGTGATGCACACTGACACACACACTCACACACAGTGACACTGTCGCTCACACACGCAGTGATACACGCTGTCACACACACAGTGATACACACTGACACACACACAATGACACGCATTGACACACACAGACAGTGATACACACTGACACACACACACAGTGACACACACACAGTGACACACAGACAGTGGTACACACTGACACACACACACAGTGATACACGCTGACCCACACACACACATTGATGCACACTGACACACACACTCACACACACAGTGACACACACTGACCCACACAAAGACAGTGATACACACTGACCCACACACCCACAGTGATACACACTGACCCACACACCCACAGTGATACACACTGACCCCCCTCACACAGTGATACTCACTGACCCACACACCCACAGTGATACACACTGACCCACACACACACAGTGATACACACTGACCCCCCTCACACAGTGATACACACTGACACACACACACACAGTGATGCACACTGACACACAGTGATACACACTGACCCACACACACACAGTGATACACACTGACCCCCACACACACAGGGATACACACTGACACACACACACACACAGTGATGCACACTGACCCACACACTCACACACACAGTGATACACACTGACACACAGTGATACACACTGTCATACACACACACACAGTGATACACACTGACCCACACACACTCAGTGATACACACTGACCCACACACACTCAGTGATACACACTGACACACACACACACGGTGATACACACTGACACACACACACACACAGTGATGCACACTGACACACAGTGATACACAGTGACACACACACACACACACACACAGTGATACACACTGAACAACACACACACACACTGTTGCACACCTAAACACACACACACACACAGTGATACACAGTGATACACACACGCACACACACACACACAGTGATGCACACTGACCCACATAAACACAGTGACACAAACTGACCCACACACACATGTTGAATCGCACACAGTGTTACACACTGACCCACATAGACACAGTGATACACACTGACACATACACACACAGTGACATACACTGACACACACACACACACACAGTGATACACGCTGACACACACACATACAGTGATACACACTGACACGCACACACAGTGATACACACTGACACATACACACACAGTGATACACACTGACACACACACAGTGACACACACTGACCCACACACACAGTGATACACACTGACACACACACACACAAACACACACACAGTGATACACACTGACACACACACACTCTGACACACACACGCAGTGACACACACTGACACACTGACACACACACACAGTGATACACACTGACACACACGCACACAGTGACACTGTCCCTCACACACGCAGTGATACACACTGACACACGCACACAGTGATACACACTGACATGCACAGTGATACGCACTGACACACACAGTGATACACACTGACCCACACACACAGTGATACATACTGACACACACAGTGACAGAAACTGACCCACACACACAGTGATACGCACTGACCCACACACACACACACACACACACACACAGTGATGCACACTGACACACACACTCACACACAGTGACACTGTCGCTCACACACGCAGTGATACACGCTGTCACACACACAGTGATACACACTGACACACACACAATGACACGCATTGACACACACAGACAGTGATACACACTGACACACACACACAGTGACACACACACAGTGACACACAGACAGTGGTACACACTGACACACACACACAGTGATACACGCTGACCCACACACACACATTGATGCACACTGACACACACACTCACACACACAGTGACACACACTGACACACACATCGGCAATGACCCTCACACACACTGATACACACACACACAGTGACACACACTGACAAAAACACACAGTGATACACACTGACACACACACACACACACAGTGATACACACTGACGCACACACACACACACAGTGACACACACTGACACGCACACACACAGTGAGACACACTGACACACACACAGTGACACACTGACACGCACACACACAGTGAGACACACTGACACACACACAGTGACACACTGACACGCACACACACATTGAGACACACTGACACACACACACAGTGATACACACTGACACACACACAGTGATACACACTGACGCACACACACACATTGACACACACTGACAGACACACACACAGTGATACACACTGACACACACACACACAGTGACACACACACAGTGATACACACTGACACACACACACAGTGATACACACTGACACACACACAGTGACACACACTGACACGCAAGGTGACACACACACAGTGATACACACTGACACACACACACAGTGATACACACTGACACACACAGTGACACACACTGACCCACACACACACACAGTGATGCACACTGACACGCACAGTGACACACACACAGTGATACACACTGACACACACACACAGTGATACATACTGACACACACACAGTGACACACACTGACCCACACACACACAGTGATAAACACTGACCCACACACACACACATTGATAATCACTGGCACACACACACACACAGTGATACACACTGACACACACACAATGACACGAACTGGCACACACACACAGTGATACACACTGACACACACACACACAGTGGCACACACTGACACACACACACACACACACACACACAGTGACACACACACACAGTGACACACACACACACATAGTGATACACACTGACACACACACACAGTGATACACACTGACCCACACACGCACAGTGATACACACTGACACACACACACAGTGATACACACTGTCCCCCGCACACAGTGATACACACTGACCAAACACACACACAGTGAAACACACTGACACACACAAACACACACTGATACACACCCACACACACACAAACTGTGATGCACACGGACCCACACAAACACACAGTGACATACACTGACCCACACACACACAGTGACACACACTGACCCACACAAAGACAGTGATACACACTGACCCACACACCCACAGTGATACACACTGACCCACACACCCACAGTGATACACACTGACCCCCCTCACACAGTGATACTCACTGACCCACACACCCACAGTGATACACACTGACCCACACACACACAGTGATACACACTGACCCCCCTCACACAGTGATACACACTGACATACACACACACAGTGATGCACACTGACACACAGTGATACACACTGACCCACACACACACAGTGATACACACTGACCCCCACACACACAGGGATACACACTGACACACACACACACACAGTGATGCACACTGACCCACACACTCACACACACAGTGATACACACTGACACACAGTGATACACACTGTCATACACACACACACAGTGATACACACTGACCCACACACTCAGTGATACACACTGACCCACACACACTCAGTGATACACACTGACACACACACACACGGTGATACACACTGACACACACACAGTGATGCACACTGACACACAGTGATACACAGTGACACACACACACACACACACACACAGTGATACACACTGAACAACACACACACACACTGTTGCACACCTAAACACACACACACACACAGTGATACACAGTGATACACACACGCACACACACACACAGTGATGCACACTGACCCACAGAAACACAGTGACACAAACTGACCCACACACACATGTTGACACGCACACAGTGTTACACACTGACCCACATAGACACAGTGATACACACTGACACATACACACACAGTGACATACACTGACACACACACACACACACACAGTGATACACGCTGACACACACACATACAGTGATACACACTGACACGCACACACAGTGATACACACTGACACATACACACACAGTGATACACACTGACACACACACAGTGACACACACTGACCCACACACACAGTGATACACACTGACACACACACACACAAACACACACACAGTGATACACACTGACACACACACACTCTGACACACACACGCAGTGACACACACTGACACACTGACACACACACACAGTGATACACACTGACACACACGCACACAGTGACACTGTCCCTCACACACGCAGTGATACACACTGACACACGCACACAGTGATACACACTGACATGCACAGTGATACGCACTGACACACACAGTGATACACACTGACCCACACACACAGTGATACATACTGACACACACAGTGACAGAAACTGACCCACACACACAGTGATACGCACTGACCCACACACACACACACACACACACAGTGATGCACACTGACACACACACTCACACACAGTGACACTGTCGCTCACACACGCAGTGATACACGCTGTCACACACACAGTGATACACACTGACACACACACAATGACACGCATTGACACACACAGACAGTGATACACACTGACACACACACACAGTGACACACACACAGTGACACACAGACAGTGGTACACACTGACACACACACACAGTGATACACGCTGACCCACACACACACATTGATGCACACTGACACACACACTCACACACACAGTGACACACACTGACACACACATCGGCAATGACCCTCACACACACTGATACACACACACACAGTGACACACACTGACAAAAACACACAGTGATACACACTGACACACACACACACACAGTGATACACACTGACGCACACACACACACACACACAGTGACACACACTGACACGCACACACACAGTGAGACACACTGACACACACACAGTGACTCACTGACACGCACACACACAGTGAGACACACTGACAAACACACAGTGACACACTGACACGCACACACACATTGAGACACACTGACACACACACACAGTGATACACACTGACACACACACAGTGATACACACTGACCCACACACACACACATTGACACACACTGACACACACACACAGTGATACACACTGACACACACACACACAGTGACACACACACAGTGATACACACTGACACACACACACAGTGATACACACTGACACACACACAGTGACACACACTGACACGCAAGGTGACACACACACAGTGATACACACTGACACACACACACAGTGATACACACTGACACACACACACAGTGATACATACTGACACACACAGTGACACACACTGACCCACACACACACACACACACAGTGATGCACACTGACACGCACAGTGACACACACACAGTGATACACACTGACACACACACACAGTGATACATACTGACACACACACAGTGACACACACTGACCCACACACACACAGTGATAAACACTGACCCACACACACACACATTGATAATCACTGGCACACACACACACACAGTGATACACACTGACACACACACAATGACACGAACTGGCACACACACACAGTGATACACACTGACACACACACACCCAGTGATACACATTGACACACACACACACAGTGACACACAGACAGTGAATCACACTGACACACACACACACAGTGATACACACTGACCCATACACACACACACAGTGATGCACACTGACACACACACTCACACACACAGTGACACACACTGACACACACATCGGCACTGAGCCTCACACACAGTGATACACACACACACAGTGATACACACTGACAAAAACACACAGTGATACACACTGACACACACACACACACACACACAGTGATACACACTGACACACACACACACAGTGATACACACTGACACACACACACACACACAGTGGCACACACTGACACACACACACACACACAGTGACACACACACACAGTGACACACACACACACAGTGATACACACTGACACACACACACAGTGATACACACTGACCCACACACGCACAGTGATACACACTGACACACACACACACACACAGTGATACACACTGTCCCCCGCACACAGTGATACACACTGACCAAACACACACACAGTGAAACACACTGACACACACAAACACACACTGATACACACCCACACACACACAAACTGTGATGCACACGGACCCACACAAACACACAGTGACATACACTGACCCACACACACACAGTGACACACACTGACCCACACAAACACAGTGATACACACTGACCCACACACCCACAGTGATACACACTGACCCACACACCCACAGTGATACACACTGACCCCCCTCACACAGTGATACTCACTGACCCACACACCCACAGTGATACACACTGACCCACACACACACAGTGATACACACTGACCCACACACACACAGTGATACACACTGACCCACACACCCACAGTGATACACACTGACCCACACACACACAGTGATACACACTGGCCCCCCTCACACACTGATACACACTGACACACACACGCACAGTGATGCACACTGACACACAGTGATACACACTGACCCACACACACACAGTGATACACACTGACCCCCACACACACAGGGATACACACTGACACACACACACACACAGTGATGCACACTGACCCACACACTCACACACACAGTGATACACACTGACACACAGTGATACACACTGTCATACACACACACACAGTGATACACACTGACCCACACACACTCAGTGATACACACTGACCCACACACACTCAGTGATACACACTGACACACACACACACGGTGATACACACTGACACACACACACACACAGTGATGCACACTGACACACAGTGATACACAGTGACACACACACACACACACACAGTGATACACACTGAACAACACACACACACACTGTTGCACACCTAAACACACACACACACAGTGATACACAGTGATACACACACGCACACACACACACAGTGATGCACACTGACCCACAGAAACACAGTGACACAAACTGACCCACACACACATGTTGACACGCACACAGTGTTACACACTGACCCACATAGACACAGTGATACACACTGACCCCCACACACACACTGATACACACTGACCCACACACACACATTGACACACACTGACACACACACAGTGATACACACAGACACACACACACACACACAGTGATCCACACTGACCCACACACACACAGTGATACACACTGACACACACACACACACACACACAGTGGCACACAGTGACACACACGCACACAGTGATACTCACTGACACACGCACACACAGTGACACACACTGACACAAACACACACAGTGATACACATTGTCCCCCGTACACAGTGATACACACTGACCAAACACACACACAGTGAAACACACTGACACACACACACAGTGATACTCACTGACACACACACACACACAGTGGCACACACTGACACACACACACACACACAGTGACACACACACACAGTGACACACACACACACATAGTGATACACACTGACACACACACACAGTGATACACACTGACCCACACACGCACAGTGATACACACTGACACACACACACAGTGATACACACTGTCCCCCGCACACAGTGATACACACTGACCAAACACACACACAGTGAAACACACTGACACACACAAACACACACTGATACACACCCACACACACACAAACTGTGATGCACACGGACCCACACAAACACACAGTGAGATACACTGACCCACACACACACAGTGACACACACTGACCCACACAAAGACAGTGATACACACTGACCCACACACCCACAGTGATACACACTGACCCACACACCCACAGTGATACACACTGACCCCCCTCACACAGTGATACTCACTGACCCACACACCCACAGTGATACACACTGACCCACACACACACAGTGATACACACTGACCCCCCTCACACAGTGATACACACTGACACACACACACACAGTGATGCACACTGACACACAGTGATACACACTGACCCACACACACACAGTGATACACACTGACCCCCACAAACACAGGGATACACACTGACACACACACACACACAGTGATGCACACTGACCCACACACTCACACACACAGTGATACACACTGACACACAGTGATACACACTGTCATACACACACACACAGTGATACACACTGACCCACACACACTCAGTGATACACACTGACCCACACACACTCAGTGATACACACTGACACACACACACACGGTGATACACACTGACACACACACACACACAGTGATGCACACTGACACACAGTGATACACAGTGACACACACACACACACACACAGTGATACACACTGAACAACACACACACACACTGTTGCACACCTAAACACACACACACACACAGTGATACACAGTGATACAGACACGCACACACACACACACAGTGATGCACACTGACCCACATAAACACAGTGACACAAACTGACCCACACACACATGTTGACACGCACACAGTGTTACACACTGACCCACATAGACACAGTGATACACACTGACACATACACACACAGTGACATACACTGACACACACACACACACACACACAGTGATACACGCTGACACACACACATACAGTGATACACACTGACACGCACACACAGTGATACACACTGACACATACACACACAGTGATACACACTGACAGACACACAGTGACACACACTGACCCACACACACAGTGATACACACTGACACACACACCCAGAAACACACACACAGTGATACACACTGACACACACACACTCTGACACACAGACGCAGTGACACACACTGACACACTGACACACACACACAGTGATACACACTGACACACACGCACACAGTGACACTGTCCCTCACACACGCAGTGATACACACTGACACACGCACACAGTGATACACACTGACATGCACAGTGATACGCACTGACACACACAGTGATACACACTGACCCACACACACAGTGATACATACTGACACACACAGTGACAGAAACTGACCCACACACACAGTGATACGCACTGACCCACACACGCACACACACACACACACACACACACACAGTGATGCACACTGACACACACACTCACACACAGTGACACTGTCGCTCACACACGCAGTGATACACGCTGTCACACACACAATGATACACACTGACACACACACAATGACACGCATTGACACACACAGACAGTGATACACACTGACACACACACACAGTGACACACACACAGTGACACACAGACAGTGGTACACACTGACACACACACACAGTGATACACGCTGACCCACACACACACATTGATGCACACTGACACACACACTCACACACACAGTGACACACACTGACACACACATCGGCAATGACCCTCACACACACTGATACACACACACACAGTGACACACACTGACAAAAACACACAGTGATACACACTGACACACACACACACACAGTGATACACACTGACGCACACACACACACACACACAGTGACACACACTGACACGCACACACACAGTGAGACACACTGACACACACACAGTGACACACTGACACGCACACACACAGTGAGACACACTGACACACACACAGTGATACACACTGACACACACACAATGACACGAACTGGCACACACACACAGTGATACACACTGACACACACACACACAGTGGCACACACTGACACACACACACACACACAGTGACACACACACACAGTGACACACACACACACATAGTGATACACACTGACACACACACACAGTGATACACACTGACCCACACACGCACAGTGATACACACTGACACACACACACAGTGATACACACTGTCCCCCGCACACAGTGATACACACTGACCAAACACACACACAGTGAAACACACTGACACACACAAACACACACTGATACACACCCACACACACACAAACTGTGATGCACACGGACCCACACAAACACACAGTGACATACACTGACCCACACACACACAGTGACACACACTGACCCACACAAACACAGTGATACACACTGACCCACACACCCACAGTGATACACACTGACCCACACACCCACAGTGATACACACTGACCCCCTCACACAGTGATACTCACTGACCCACACACCCACAGTGATACACACTGACCCACACACACACAGTGATACACACTGACCCCCCTCACACAGTGATACACACTGACATACACACACACAGTGATGCACACTGACACACACTGATACACACTGACCCACACACACACAGTGATACACACTGACCCCCACACACACAGGGATACACACTGACACACACACACACACAGTGATGCACACTGACCCACACACTCACACACACAGTGATACACACTGACACACAGTGATACACACTGTCATACACACACACACAGTGATACACACTGACCCACACACACTCAGTGATACACACTGACCCACACACACTCAGTGATACACACTGACACACACACACACGGTGATACACACTGACACACACACACAGTGACGCACACTGACACACAGTGATACACAGTGACACACACACACACACACACACACAGCGTTACACACTGAACAACACACACACACACTGTTGCACACCTAAACACACACACACACACAGTGATACACAGTGATACACACACGCACACACACACACACACACAGTGATGCACACTGACCCACAGAAACACAGTGACACAAACTGACCCACACACACATGTTGACACGCACACAGTGTTACACACTGACCCACATAGACACAGTGATACACACTGACACATACACACACAGTGACATACACTGACACACACACACACACACAGTGATACACGCTGACACACACACATACAGTGATACACACTGACACGCACACACAGTGATACACACTGACACATACACACACAGTGATACACACTGACACACACACAGTGACACACACTGACCCACACACACAGTGATACACACTGACACACACACACACAAACACACACACAGTGATACACACTGACACACACACACTCTGACACACACACGCAGTGACACACACTGACACACACGCACACAGTGACACTGTCCCTCACACACGCAGTGATACACACTGACACACGCACACAGTGATACACACTGACATGCACAGTGATACGCACTGACACACACAGTGATACACACTGACCCACACACACAGTGATACATACTGACACACACAGTGACAGAAACTGACCCACACACACAGTGATACGCACTGACCCACACACACACACACACACACACACAGTGATGCACACTGACACACACACTCACACACAGTGACACTGTCGCTCACACACGCAGTGATACACGCTGTCACACACACAGTGATACACACTGACACACACACAATGACACGCATTGACACACACAGACAGTGATACACACTGACACACACACACAGTGACACACACACAGTGACACACAGACAGTGGTACACACTGACACACACACACAGTGATACACGCTGACCCACACACACACATTGATGCACACTGACACACACACTCACACACACAGTGACACACACTGACACACACATCGGCAATGACCCTCACACACACTGATACACACACACACAGTGACACACACTGACAAAAACACACAGTGATACACACTGACACACACACACACACAGTGATACACACTGACGCACACACACACACACACACAGTGACACACACTGACACGCACACACACAGTGAGACACACTGACACACACACAGTGACACACTGACACGCACACACACAGTGAGACACACTGACAAACACACAGTGACACACTGACACGCACACACACATTGAGACACACTGACACACACACACAGTGATACACACTGACACACACACAGTGATACACACTGACCCACACACACACACATTGACACACACTGACACACACACACAGTGATACACACTGACCCACACACACACAGTGACACACACACAGTGATACACACTGACACACACACACAGTGATACACACTGACACACACACAGTGACACACACTGACACGCAAGGTGACACACACACAGTGATACACACTGACACACACACACAGTGATACACACTGACACACACACACAGTGATACATACTGACACACACAGTGACACACACTGACCCACACACACACACACACACAGTGATGCACACTGACACGCACAGTGACACACACACAGTGATACACACTGACACACACACACAGTGATACATACTGACACACACACAGTGACACACACTGACCCACACACACACAGTGATAAACACTGACCCACACACACACACATTGATAATCACTGGCACACACACACACACAGTGATACACACTGACACACACACAATGACACGAACTGGCACACACACACAGTGATACACACTGACACACACACACCCAGTGATACACATTGACACACACACACACACAGTGACACACAGACAGTGAATCACACTGACACACACACACACAGTGATACACACTGACCCATACACACACACACAGTGATGCACACTGACACACACACTCACACACACAGTGACACACACTGACACACACATCGGCACTGAGCCTCACACACAGTGATACACACACACACAGTGATACACACTGACAAAAACACACAGTGATACACACTGACACACACACACACACACACAGTGATACACACTGACACACACACACACAGTGATACACACTGACACACACACACACACACAGTGGCACACACTGACACACACACACACACACAGTGACACACACACACAGTGACACACACACACACAGTGATACACACTGACACACACACACAGTGATACACACTGACCCACACACGCACAGTGATACACACTGACACACACACACACAGTGATACACACTGTCCCCCGCACACAGTGATACACACTGACCAAACACACACACAGTGAAACACACTGACACACACAAACACACACTGATACACACCCACACACACACAAACTGTGATGCACACGGACCCACACAAACACACAGTGACATACACTGACCCACACACACACAGTGACACACACTGACCCACACAAACACAGTGATACACACTGACCCACACACCCACAGTGATACACACTGACCCACACACCCACAGTGATACACACTGACCCCCCTCACACAGTGATACTCACTGACCCACACACCCACAGTGATACACACTGACCCACACACACACAGTGATACACACTGACCCACACACACACAGTGATACACACTGACCCACACACCCACAGTGATACACACTGACCCACACACACACAGTGATACACACTGGCCCCCCTCACACAGTGATACACACTGACACACACACACACAGTGATGCACACTGACACACAGTGATACACACTGACCCACACACACACAGTGATACACACTGACCCCCACACACACAGGGATACACACTGACACACACACACACACAGTGATGCACACTGACCCACACACTCACACACACAGTGATACACACTGACACACAGTGATACACACTGTCATACACACACACACAGTGATACACACTGACCCACACACACTCAGTGATACACACTGACCCACACACACTCAGTGATACACACTGACACACACACACACGGTGATACACACTGACACACACACACACACAGTGATGCACACTGACACACAGTGATACACAGTGACACACACACACACACACACAGTGATACACACTGAACAACACACACACACACTGTTGCACACCTAAACACACACACACACAGTGATACACAGTGATACACACACGCACACACACACACAGTGATGCACACTGACCCACAGAAACACAGTGACACAAACTGACCCACACACACATGTTGACACGCACACAGTGTTACACACTGACCCACATAGACACAGTGATACACACTGACCCCCACACACACACTGATACACACTGACCCACACACACACATTGACACACACTGACACACACACAGTGATACACACAGACACACACACACACACACACAGTGATCCACACTGACCCACACACACACAGTGATACACACTGACACACACACACACACACACACACAGTGGCACACAGTGACACACACGCACACAGTGATACTCACTGACACACGCACACACAGTGACACACACTGACACAAACACACACAGTGATACACATTGTCCCCCGTACACAGTGATACACACTGACCAAACACACACACAGTGAAACACACTGACACACACACACAGTGATACTCACTGACACACACACACACACAGTGGCACACACTGACACACACACACACACACAGTGACACACACACACAGTGACACACACACACATAGTGATACACACTGACACACACACACAGTGATACACACTGACCCACACACGCACAGTGATACACACTGACACACACACACAGTGATACACACTGTCCCCCGCACACAGTGATACACACTGACCAAACACACACACAGTGAAACACACTGACACACACAAACACACACTGATACACACCCACACACACACAAACTGTGATGCACACGGACCCACACAAACACACAGTGAGATACACTGACCCACACACACACAGTGACACACACTGACCCACACAAAGACAGTGATACACACTGACCCACACACCCACAGTGATACACACTGACCCCCCTCACACAGTGATACTCACTGACCCACACACCCACAGTGATACACACTGACCCACACACACACAGTGATACACACTGACCCCCCTCACACAGTGATACACACTGACACACACACAGACAGTGATGCACACTGACACACAGTGATACACACTGACCCACACACACACAGTGATACACACTGACCCCCACACACACAGGGATACACACTGACACACACACACACACACAGATGCACACTGACCCACACACTCACACACACAGTGATACACACTGACACACAGTGATACACACTGTCATACACACACACACAGTGATACACACTGACCCACACACACTCAGTGATACACACTGACCCACACACACTCAGTGATACACACTGACACACACACACACGGTGATACACACTGACACACACCCACACACACACAAACTGTGATGCACACGGACCCACACAAACACACAGTGAGATACACTGACCCACACACACACAGTGACACACACTGACCCACACAAAGACAGTGATACACACTGACCCACACACCCACAGTGATACACACTGACCCACACACCCACAGTGATACACACTGACCCCCCTCACACAGTGATACTCACTGACCCACACACCCACAGTGATACACACTGACCCACACACACACAGTGATACACACTGACCCCCCTCACACAGTGATACACACTGACACACACACACACAGTGATGCACACTGACACACAGTGATACACACTGACCCACACACACACAGTGATACACACTGACCCCCACACACACAGGGATACACACTGACACACACACACACACAGTGATGCACACTGACCCACACACTCACACACACAGTGATACACACTGACACACAGTGATACACACTGTCATACACACACACACAGTGATACACACTGACCCACACACACTCAGTGATACACACTGACCCACACACACTCAGTGATACACACTGACACACACACACACGGTGATACACACTGACACACACACACACACAGTGATGCACACTGACACACAGTGATACAGAGTGACACACACACACACACACACAGTGATACACACTGAACAACACACACACACACTGTTGCACACCTAAACACACACACACACACAGTGATACACAGTGATACAGACACGCACACACACACACACAGTGATGCACACTGACCCACATAAACACAGTGACACAAACTGACCCACACACACATGTTGACACGCACACAGTGTTACACACTGACCCACATAGACACAGTGATACACACTGACACATACACACACAGTGACATACACTGACACACACACACACACACACAGTGATACACGCTGACACACACACATACAGTGATACACACTGACACGCACACACAGTGATACACACTGACACATACACACACAGTGATACACACTGACAGACACACAGTGACACACACTGACCCACACACACAGTGATACACACTGACACACACACACACAAACACACACACAGTGATACACACTGACACACACACACTCTGACACACAGACGCAGTGACACACACTGACACACTGACACACACACACAGTGATACACACTGACACACACGCACACAGTGACACTGTCCCTCACACACGCAGTGATACACACTGACACACGCACACAGTGATACACACTGACATGCACAGTGATACGCACTGACACACACAGTGATACACACTGACCCACACACACAGTGATACATACTGACACACACAGTGACAGAAACTGACCCACACACACAGTGATACGCACTGACCCACACACACACACACACACACACACACACACAGTGATGCACACTGACACACACACTCACACACAGTGACACTGTCGCTCACACACGCAGTGATACACGCTGTCACACAGACAGTGATACACACTGACACACACACAATGACACGCATTGACACACACAGACAGTGATACACACTGACACACACACACAGTGACACACACACAGTGACACACAGACAGTGGTACACACTGACACACACACACAGTGATACACGCTGACCCACACACACACATTGATGCACACTGACACACACACTCACACACACAGTGACACACACTGACACACACATCGGCAATGACCCTCACACACACTGATACACACACACACAGTGACACACACTGACAAAAACACACAGTGATACACACTGACACACACACACACACACAGTGATACACACTGACGCACACACACACACACACAGTGACACACACTGACACGCACACACACAGTGAGACACACTGACACACACACAGTGACACACTGACACGCACACACACAGTGAGACACACTGACACACACACAGTGACACACTGACACGCACACACACATTGAGACACACTGACACACACACACAGTGATACACACTGACACACACACAGTGATACACACTGACGCACACACACACATTGACACACACTGACAGACACACACACAGTGATACACACTGACACACACACACACAGTGACACACACACAGTGATACACACTGACACACACACACAGTGATACACACTGACACACACACAGTGACACACACTGACACGCAAGGTGACACACACACAGTGATACACACTGACACACACAGTGACACACACTGACCCACACACACACACACACACACAGTGATGCACACTGACACGCACAGTGACACACACACAGTGATACACACTGACACACACACACAGTGATACATACTGACACACACACAGTGACACACACTGATCCACACACACACAGTGATAAACACTGACCCACACACACACACACATTGATAATCACTGGCACACACACACACACAGTGATACACACTGACACACACACAATGACACGAACTGGCACACACACACAGTGATACACACTGACACACACACACCCAGTGATACACATTGACACACACACACACACAGTGACACACAGACAGTGAATCACACTGACACACACACACACAGTGATACACACTGACCCATACACACACACACACAGTGATGCACACTGACACACACACTCACACACACAGTGACACACACTGACACACACATCGGCACTGAGCCTCACACACACTGATACACACACACACAGTGATACACACTGACAAAAACACACAGTGATACACACTGACACACACACACACACACAGTGATACACACTGACACACACACACACAGTGATACACACTGACACACACAGTGACACACACTGACACGCACACACACAGTGAGACACACTGACACACACACAGTGACACACATTGACGCGCACACACACAGTGAGACACATTGACACACACACACAGTGATACACACTGACACACACAGTGACACACACTGACACGCACACATACAGTGAGACACACTGACACACACACGCAGTGACACACACTGACACACACACACACATTGACACACACTGACCCACACACACACACAGTGATACACACTGACAATCACACACAGTGATACACACTGACACACACACAGTGACACACACTGACTCTCACACACACACAGTGATACACACTGACACACACACTCACACACAGTGACACTGTCGCTCACACACGCAGTGATACACACTGACACACACACAATGACACGCACTGACACACACACACAGTGATACACACTGACACACACACACAGTGATACACACTGACACACACACACAGTGATACACACTGACACACACACACAGTGATACACACTGACACACACACACAGTGATACACACTGACACAAACACACCCAGTGTTACACATTGACCCACACACCCACACAGTGACACACAGACAGTGATACACACTGACGCACATACACACAGTGATACACGCTGACACACACACACACAGTGATACACACTGACACACACACACCCAGTGTTACACATTGACCCACACACAGTGACACACAGACAGTGACACACAGACAGTGATACACACTGACACACACACACACTGATACACACTGACCCACACACACACACAGTGATGCACACTGACACACACACTCACACACACAGTGACACACACTGACACGTAAATCGGCACTGACCCTCACTCACACTGATACACACACACACACACAGTGACACACACTGACAAAAACACACAGTGATACACACTGACACACACACACACACACACTGTGATACACACTGACGCACACACACACACACACACACACACAGTGACACACACTGACATGCACACACACAGTGAGACACACTGACACACACACAGTGACACACACTGACACGCACACACAGTGATACACACTGACCCACACATACAGTGAGACACACTGACACACACACAGTGATACACACTGACATACACACACACACAGTGATACACATTGACACACACACAGTGACACACACTGACTCTCACACACACACAGTGACACACACACAGTGATGCACACTGACACACACACTCACACACAGTGACACTGTCGCTCACACACGCACTGATACCCACTGACACACACACAATGACACGCACTGAGAACCACACACAGTGATACACACTGACACACACACACAGTGATACACACTGACACACACACACACACCCAGTGATACAGACTGACACACACACACAGTGATACACACTGACACACACACACACAGTGATACACACTGACACAAACACACCCAGTGTTACACATTGACACACACAGTGACACACACACAGTGATACACACTGACACACACACACAGTGATACATACTGACACACACACAGTGACACACACTGACCCACACACACACAGTGATAAACACTGACCCACACACACACACATTGATAATCACTGACACACACACACACAGTGATACACACTGACACACACACAATGACACGAACTGGCACACACACACAGTGATACACACTGACACACACACACCCAGTGATACACACTGACACACACACACACAGTGATACACACTGACACACACACACACACAGTGACACTCAGACAGTGAATCACACTGACACACACACACAGTGATACACACTGACCCATACACACACACACAGTGATGCACGCTGACACACACACTCACACACAGTGACACACACTGACACACACACACAGTGATACACACTGACACACACACACACAGTGACACACACACAGTGATACACACTGACACACACACACAGTGATACACACTGACACACACACAGTGACACACACTGACACGCAAGATGACACACACACAGTGATACACACTGACACACACACACAGTGATACACACTGACACACACATTGGCACTGAGCCTCACACACACTGATACACACACACACAGTGATACACACTGAAAAAACACACAGTGATACACACTGACACACACACACACACACACACACACACAGTGATACACACTGACAAAAACACACAGTGATACACACTGACACACACACACACACACACACAGTGATACACACTGACACACACACACACAGTGATACACACTGACAGACACAGTGACACACACTGACACGCACACACACAGTGAGACACACTGACACACACACAGTGACACACATTGACGCGCACACACACAGTGAGACACATTGACACACACACACAGTGATACACACTGACACACACACAGTGACACACACTGACACGCACACATACAGTGAGACACACTGACACACACACGCAGTGACACACACTGACACACACACACACTGTTACACACTGACCCACACACACACATTGACACACACTGACCCACACACACACAGTGATACACACTGACAATCACACACAGTGATACACACTGACACACACACAGTGACACACACTGACTCTCACACACACACACACAGTGATACACACTGACACACACACACAGTGATGCACACTGACACACACACTCACACACAATGACACTGTCGCTCACACACGCAGTGATACACACTGACACACACACAATGACACGCACTGACACACACACACTGTGATACACACTGACACACACACACAGTGATACACACTGACACACACACACAGTGATACACACTGACACACACACACAGTGATACACACTGACACAAACACACCCAGTGTTACACATTGACACACACACACACACACACACAGTGACACACAGACAATGATACACACTGACGCACATACACACAGTGATACACGCTGACACACACACACACAGTGATACACACTGACACACACACACCCAGTGTTACACATTGACACACACACAGTGACACACACACAGTGACACACAGACAGTGATGCACACTGACACACACACACACACTGATACACACTGACCCACACACACACACAGTGATGCACACTGACACACACACTCACACACACAGAGACACACACTGACACGTAAATCGGCACTGACCCTCACTCACACTGATACACACACACACACACAGTGACACACACTGACAAAAACACACAGCGATACACACTGACACACACACACACACACTGTGATACACACTGACGCACACACACACACAGTGACACACACTGACATGCACACACACAGTGAGACACACTGACACACACACAGTGACACACACTGACACGCACACATACAGTGAGACACACTGACACACACACAGTGATACACACTGACATACACACACACAGTGATACACATTGACACACACACAGTGACACACACTGACTCTCACACACACACAGTGACACACACACAGTGATGCACACTGACACACACACTCACACACAGTGACACTGTCGCTCACACACGCAGTGATACCCACTGACACACACACAATGACACGCACTGACAACCACACACAGTGATACACACTGACACACACACACAGTGATACACACTGACACACACACAATGACACGCACTGACAACCACACACAGTGATACACACTGACACACACACACAGTGATACACACTGACACACACACACAGTGATACACACTGACACACACACACAGTGATACACACTGACACACACACACACACCCAGTGATACAGACTGACACACACACACAGTGATACACACTGACACACACACACACAGTGATACACACTGACACAAACACACCCAGTGTTACACATTGACACACACAGTGACACACACACAGTGATACACACTGACACACACACACAGTGATACATACTGACACACACACAGTGACACACACTGACCCACACACACACAGTGATAAACACTGACCCACACACACACACATTGATAATCACTGACACACACACACACAGTGATACACACTGACACACACACAATGACACGAACTGGCACACACACACAGTGATACACACTGACACACACACACCCAGTGATACACACTGACACACACACACACAGTGATACACACTGACACACACACACACACAGTGACACTCAGACAGTGAATCACACTGACACACACACACAGTGATACACACTGACCCATACACACACACACAGTGATGCACGCTGACACACACACTCACACACAGTGACACACACTGACACACACACACAGTGATACACACTGACACACACACACACAGTGACACACACACAGTGATACACACTGACACACACACACAGTGATACACACTGACACACACACAGTGACACACACTGACACGCAAGATGACACACACACAGTGATACACACTGACACACACACACAGTGATACACACTGACACACACATTGGCACTGAGCCTCACACACACTGATACACACACACACAGTGATACACACTGAAAAAACACACAGTGATACACACTGACACACACACACACACACACACACACAGTGATACACACTGACAAAAACACACAGTGATACACACTGACACACACACACACACACACACAGTGATACACACTGACACACACACACACAGTGATACACACTGACAGACACAGTGACACACACTGACACGCACACACACAGTGAGACACACTGACACACACACAGTGACACACATTGACGCGCACACACACAGTGAGACACATTGACACACACACACAGTGATACACACTGACACACACACAGTGACACACACTGACACGCACACATACAGTGAGACACACTGACACACACACGCAGTGACACACACTGACACACACACACACTGTTACACACTGACCCACACACACACATTGACACACACTGACCCACACACACACAGTGATACACACTGACAATCACACACAGTGATACACACTGACACACACACAGTGACACACACTGACTCTCACACACACACACACAGTGATACACACTGACACACACACACAGTGATGCACACTGACACACACACTCACACACAATGACACTGTCGCTCACACACGCAGTGATACACACTGACACACACACAATGACACGCACTGACACACACACACTGTGATACACACTGACACACACACACAGTGATACACACTGACACACACACACAGTGATACACACTGACACACACACACAGTGATACACACTGACACAAACACACCCAGTGTTACACATTGACACACACACACACACACACACAGTGACACACAGACAATGATACACACTGACGCACATACACACAGTGATACACGCTGACACACACACACACACAGTGATACACACTGACACACACACACCCAGTGTTACACATTGACACACACACAGTGACACACACACAGTGACACACAGACAGTGATGCACACTGACACACACACACACACTGATACACACTGACCCACACACACACACAGTGATGCACACTGACACACACACTCACACACACAGAGACACACACTGACACGTAAATCGGCACTGACCCTCACTCACACTGATACACACACACACACACAGTGACACACACTGACAAAAACACACAGCGATACACACTGACACACACACACACACACTGTGATACACACTGACGCACACACACACACAGTGACACACACTGACATGCACACACACAGTGAGACACACTGACACACACACAGTGACACACACTGACACGCACACATACAGTGAGACACACTGACACACACACAGTGATACACACTGACATACACACACACAGTGATACACATTGACACACACACAGTGACACACACTGACTCTCACACACACACAGTGACACACACACAGTGATGCACACTGACACACACACTCACACACAGTGACACTGTCGCTCACACACGCAGTGATACCCACTGACACACACACAATGACACGCACTGACAACCACACACAGTGATACACACTGACACACACACACAGTGATACACACTGACACACACACAATGACACGCACTGACAACCACACACAGTGATACACACTGACACACACACACAGTGATACACACTGACACACACACACAGTGATACACACTGACACACACACACGCACACAGTGATACACACTGACACACACACACACAGTGATACACACTGACACAAACACACCCAGTGTTACACATTGACACACACAGTGACACACACACAGTGATACACACTGACACACACACACAGTGATACATACTGACAAACACACAGTGACACACACTGACCCACACACACACAGTGATAAACACTGACCCACACACACACACATTGATAATCAGTGACACACACACACACAGTGATACACACTGACACACACACAATGACACGAACTGGCATACACACACAGTGATACACACTGACACACACACACCCAGTGATACACATTGACACACACACACACAGTGACACACAGACAGTGAATCACACTGACACACACACACAGTGATACACACTGACCCATACACACACACACAGTGATGCACGCTGACACACACACACAGTGATACATACTGACACACACACACCCAGTGTTACACATTGACACGCACACAGTGACACACACACAGTGACACACAGACAGTGGTACACACTGACACACACACACACTGATACACACTGACCCACACACACACACAGTGATGCACACTGACACACACACTCACACACACAGTGACACACACTGACAAGAACATCGGCACTGACCCTCACACACTGATACACACACACAGTGACACACACTGACAAAAACACACAGTGATACACACTGACACACACACACACACACTGTGATACACACTGACGCACACACACACACACACACAGTGACACACACTGACATGCACACACACAGTGAGACACACTGACACACACACAGTGACACACACTGACATGCACACACACAGTGAGACACACTGACACACACACAGTGAGACACACTGACACACACACAGTGATACACACTGACACACACACAGTGACACACACTGACACACACACAGTGACACACACTGACTCACACACACACACACAGTGACACACACACAGTGATACACACTGACACACACACACAGTGACACACACTGACACACACACAGTGACACACACTGTCACACACACACACAGTGACACACACTGACACACACAGTGATACACACTGACACACACACACAGTGACACACACTGACACACACACAGTGATACACACTGACCCACACACACACACAGTGACACACACTGACACACACACACAGTGACACACACTGACACACACACAGTGACACACACATGGACACTGACCCTCACACACTGACACCAGCTTCCTGATTGGTTGAGGTGTCTGTCACTCCCGGATTTGCTCTGGGGGCGGGGCCGTTAGCTGCTGGTGTTCTGATTGGCTGACACGGCTGTCATTCAGAAAGCGCAGCCTCTGATTGGCTCATCCGCTGTCAGTCAAAGTGCAGAGACCAGTCATTGGTGGACATGGCTGTCAGGAAGTGAGCGGCAATTCTGATTGGCTGATTCGGGCAGTAGTCGAGCTGGCCTCTGATTGGCTGAGGCGATCATTTTGCTATCCAGTCTCTGATTGGCTGAGGCGGTGATTTCGTGATCCCGCTCTGTGATTGGCTGAGGTGGTGATTTAGTGATCCCGCTCTGTGATTGGCTGAGGTGGTGATTTAGTGATCCCGCTCTGTGATTGGCTGAGGTGGTGATTTAGTGATCCCGCTCTGTGATTGGCTGATACGGTGATTTAGTGATCCCGCTCTGTGATTGGCTGAGGCGGTGATTTAGTGATCCCACTCTGTGATTGGCTGAGGCGCTGATTTAGTGATCCCACTCTGTGATTGGCTGAGGCGGTGATTTAGTGAAACCACTCTGTGATTGGCTGAGGCGGTGATTTAGTGATCCCGCTCTGTGATTGGCTGTCAGTCAGTTTTGTTTCTTCATTAATTGAATAATTGATGTGAGCGGATATTTCACTGCGATCCTGATCTGCTCCCTGAACTTGGATTGAGTCACCGCGTAAATAAATGTGTTTGTGCAGCAATTTACATCCCGCAGCATATATCCGACTTGTTGAAATGTGTATTCAGGAAGAGTGAGGTAAATTAATCCTTTCACTTTCAAATAGATAAAATATATAACATACACGGCCCAGAGGAGAATGAAAGCCCCGGAAATGCTGAAAAGTAAAATCATTGACTTCCTTCTGCTCTCCATCTCGGGGTCTCTGCGATTCTCTCCCTGACTCTGAGCCCTCAGTCCCTTCCGGACTCGACTGGTCACCAAAATGTGTCTGACTGTCAGAGCGTTAATCACCAGGATTAAACCGAATGGGAGCAATGGGGTTAAAACCTGATCAAACCAGGTAAATCCAACCCAGCCAGGATCAGTCCAAACGCTTGTCTTTGTCTGACAGCCCCACTGGACATTGTCCATTATCCACTCAGGTTCCTGTGTAAAGTACCGGGGGATGTTTCTCACAGAGAGCAGGAGGCCGGTTGTTGCCAGAACCACAGCCGCAGTTTTCCCGGTGCAATATTTAGTTTTCAGTTTCTGGCAGCGAATGGCCACAAATCGATCAAAGGAGAAAGTGACGGTGAACCAGACTGAACAGTCTGTGGCTGCAGACAGCAGGACAGCGCGAACACGACACACAGAGGTGAGGTCCAGGAAACTCAGCGGGAAATAATAAACATTTATCCTGCTGAGAATGGGGGTAAAGATGATGAAGAGCAGATCCGCCGCTGCCATGGCGACCAGGTAGCGAGTGGTGCAGGTGGAGAGGCCACACTTTCCCCGACTCAGGATCACAATTCCCACTAAATTAACTGTCAGTGAAAAAGGGACAAGAGGCGGGAAATGAGTGAGTGAACATTCCCCATGTGTGAACCCACAGTAAGGAGAGGATTTCAGCATCAATCCAATGGGGTTCCCGGGGTGGCGGTGTTGTTGGAGGAGTTGTGTTAGAGATTAACATTGCAGATTGGAAAGTAGCCAATGTAACCCCGCTGGTTAAGTAGGGACTGGGGGACAGGAAGCTGTGAATTACACATCTCTCACTTTGATGGAGCAAATCTGCACATTCTCATCATTCAAATATTTCACACAGATTGCATTTCTCACCTGATGTGTTTTC
>NW_027591332.1:0-94966 GCF_964213995.1 Mustelus asterias | reverse complement strand
CGGGACCTTGGTTCCGACCGCCACCCCCCGGACCGTGGTTCCGACCGCCACCCCGGACTTTGGTTCCGACCGCCACCACAGAACCTGGTTCCGATTTGCCGCCACACCGGACTTTGGTTCCGACCGCCACCCAGGACCTTGGTTCCGACCGCCACCCCGGACCTTGGTTCCGACCGCCACCGCGGACCTTGGTTCCGACCGCCACCTCGGACATTGGTTCCGACCGCCACCCCGGACATTGGTTCCGACCGCCACCCCGGACCTTGCTTCAGAACGCCACCCCGGACCTTGGTTCCGTCCGCCCCCCCGGACCTTGGTTCCGACCGCCACCCCGGACCTTGGTTCCGACCGCCGCCCCGGAACGTGGTTCCGACCGCCACCCCGTTACTTGGTTCCAACCGCCACCCCGGATCTTGGTTCCGACCGCCAACCCGGACATTGGTTCCGACCGCCACGCTGGACCTTGGTTCCGACCGCCACCCCGGACTTTGGTTCCGACCGCCACCACGGAACCTGGTTCCGACCGCCACACCGGACTTTGGTTCCGACCGCCACCCCGGACCTTGGTTCCGACCGCCACCCTGGACATTGGATCCGACCGCCACCCCGGAACGTGGTGCCCACCGCCACCCCAGTCCTTGGATCCAACCGCCAGCCCGGACCTTGGTTCCGACAGCCACACCGGACCTTGGTTCCAACCGCCACGCCGGACCTTGGTTCCGACCGCCACCCCGGACCTTGGTTCAGAACGCCACCCCGGACCTTGGTTCCGTCCGCCCCCCCGGACCTTGGTTCCGACCGCCACCCCGGACCTTGGTTCCGACCGCCGCCCCGGAACGTGGTTCCGACCGCCACCCCGGTCCTTGGTTCCAACCGCCACCCCGGACCTTGGTTCCGACCGCCAACCCGGACCTTGGTTCCGACCGCCACGCCGGACCTTGGTTCCGACCGCCACACCGGACCTTGGTTCCGACCGCCACCTCGGACCTTGGTTTCAACCGGCACCCTGCACCTTGGTTCCGACCGCCACCCCGGACCTTGGTTCCGACCGCCACCCCGGACCTTGGTTCCGAACGCAACCCCGGACCTTGGTTCCGACCGCCACCCCGGACCTTGGTTCCGACCACCACCTCGGACCTTGGTTCCGACCGCCACCCCGGACCTTACTTCCGACCGCCACACTGGACCTAGATTCCGACCGCCACCCCGGACCTTACTTCCGACCGCCACCCCGGTCGTTGGTTCCGACCGCCACCCCGGACGTTACTTCCGACCGCCACCCCGGACCTTGATTCCGACCGCCAACCCGGACCTTACTTCCGACCGCCACCCCGGACCTTACATCCGACCGCCACCCCGGACCTTACTTACGAGCGCCATCCCGGACCTTACTTCCGACCGCCACCCCGGCCCATGGTTCCGGCCGCCACCCAGTAAGTTGGTTCCGAACTCCACCCCGGACCTTGGTTCCGACCGCCACCCCGGACCTTGGTTCCGACCGCCACCCCAGAACGTGGTTCCCACCGCCACCCCTGACCTTGGTTCCGACCGCCACGCCGGACCTTGGTTCCGACCGCCACCCCGGACCTTGGTTCTGACTGCCAACCCCGGACCTTGGTTCCGACCGCGACCCCGGACCTTGGTTCCGACCGGCACCCCGGACCTTAGTTCCGACCGCCACCCTGGACCTTGGTTCCGACCGCCACCCTGGACATTATATCCGACCGCCACCCCGGAACGTGGTTCCGACCGCGACCCCAGTCCTTGGTTCCAACCGCCACCCCGGACCTTGGTTCCGACCGCCACCCCGGACCTTGGTTCCGACCGCCACCCCGGACCTTGGTTCCGTCCGCCACCCCGGACCTTCGTTCCGACCGCCACCCCAGACCTTGGTTCCGACCAAGGTTCCGACCCCCACCACGGAACTTGGTTCCGACCGCCACCCCGGACCTTGGTTCCGGCCGCCACCCCGGACCTTGGTTCCGACCGCCACCTCGGACCTTGGTTCCGACCGCCACCCCGCACCGTGGTTCCGAACGCCACCCCGGACTTTGGTTCCGACCGCCACCACGGAACCTGGTTCCGACCGCCACACCGAACCTTGGTTCCGACCGCCACGCCGGACCTTGGTTCCGACCGCCACCCCGGACCTTGGTTCCGTCCGCCACCCCGGACCTTGGTTCCGACCGCCACCCCGGACCGTGGATCCGACCGCCACCTCGGACCTTGGTTCCGACCATCACCCCGGACCGTGGTTCCGACCGCCACCCCGGACTTTGGTTCCGACCGCCACCTCGGAACCTGGTTCCGACCGCCACACCGGACTTTGGTTCCGACCGCCACCCCGGACCTTGGTTCCGACCGCCACCCTGGACATTGGATCCGACCGCCACCCCGGAACGTGGTTCCCACCGCCACCCCAGTCCTTGGATCCAACCGCCACCCCGGACCTTGGTTCCGACAGCCACACCGGACCTTGGTTCCGACCGCTACGCCGGACCTTGTTTCCGACCGCCACCCCGGACCTTGGTTCCGACCGCCAACCCGGACCTTGGTTCCGTCCGACACCCCGGACCTTGGTTCCGACCGCCACCCCGGACATTGGTTCCGACCGCCACCACGGAACTTGGTTCCAACCGCCACCCTGGACCTTGGTACCGACCGCCACCCCGGACATTGGTTCCGACCGCCACCCCGGACCTTGGTTCCGACCGCCACCCCGGACCGTGGTTCCGACCGCCACCCCGGACTTTGGTTCCGACCGCCACCACAGAACCTGGTTCCGACCGCCACACCGGACTTTGGTTCCGACCGCCACCCAGGACCTTGGTTCCGACCGCCACCCCGGACCTTGGTTCCGACCGCCACCGCGGACCTTGGTTCCGAACGCCACCTCGGACATTGGTTCCGACCGCCACCCCGGACATTGGTTCCGACCGCCACCCCGGACCTTGCTTCAGAACGCCACCCCGGACCTTGGTTCCGTCCGCCCCCCCGGACCTTGGTTCCGACCGCCACCCCGGACCTTGGTTCCGACCGCCGCCCCGGAACGTGGTTCCGACCGCCACCCCGTTACTTGGTTCCAACCGCCACCCCGGATCTTGGTTCCGACCGCCAACCCGGACATTGGTTCCGACCGCCACGCTGGACCTTGGTTCCGACCGCCACCCCGGACCTTGGTTCCGACCGCCACCTCGGACCTTGGATTCGACCGGCACCCCGGACCTTGGTTCCGACCGCCACCCCGGACCTTGGTTCCGACCACGACCCCGGACCTTGGTTCCGACCGCCACCCCGGACCTTGGTTCCGAACGCAACCCCGGACCTTGGTTCTGACCACCACCCCGGACCTTGGTTCCGACCACCACCCCGGACCTTGGTTCCGACCGCCACCCCGCTCCTTACTTCCGACCGCCACCCCGGACCTAGATTTCGACCGTCACCCCGGACCTTACTTCCGACCGCCACCCCGGTCATTGGTTCCGACCGCCACACCGGACGTTACTTCCGACCGCCACCCCGGACCTTGGTTCCGACCGCCACCCCGGACCTTGGTTCCGTCCGCCACCCCGGACCTTCGTTCCGACCGCCACCCCAGACCTTGGTTCCGACCAAGGTTCCGACCCCCACCACGGAACTTGGTTCCGACCGCCACCCCGGACCTTGGTTCCGACCGCCACCTCGGACCTTGGTTCCGACCGCCACCCCGCACCGTGGTTCCGAACGCCACCCCGGACTTTGGTTCCGACCGCCACCACGGAACCTGGTTCCGACCGCCACACCGGACCTTGGTTCCGACCGCCACGCCGGACCTTGGTTCCGACCGCCACCCCGGACCTAGGTTCCGTCCGCCACCCCGGACCTTGGTTCCGACCGCCACCCCGGACCGTGGTTCCGACCGCCTCCTCGGACCTTGGTTCCGACCATCACCCCGGACCGTGGTTCCGACCGCCACCCCGGACTTTGGTTCCGACCGCCACCACGGAACCTGGTTCCGACCGCCACACCGGACTTTGGTTCCGACCGCCACCCCGGACCTTGGTTCCGACCGCCACCCTGGACATTGGATCCGACCGCCACCCCGGAACGTGGTTCCCACCGCCACCCCAGTCCTTGGATCCAACCGCCAGCCCGGACCTTGGTTCCGACAGCCACACCGGACCTTGGTTCCGACCGCTACGCCGGACCTTGTTTCCGACCGCCACCCCGGACCTTGGTTCCGACCGCCAACCCGGACCTTGGTTCCGTCCGACACCCCGGACCTTGGTTCCGACCGCCACCCCGGACATTGGTTCCGACCGCCACCACGGAACTTGGTTCCGACCGCCACCCTGGACCTTGGTACCGACCGCCACCCCGGACATTGGTTCCGACCGCCACCCCGGACCTTGGTTCCGACCGCCACCCCGGACCGTGGTTCCGACCGCCACCCCGGACTTTGGTTCCGACCGCCACCACAGAACCTGGTTCCGACCGCCACACCGGACTTTGGTTCCGACCGCCACCCAGGACATTGGTTCCGACCGCCACCCCGGACCTTGGTTCCGACCGCCACCGCGGACCTTGGTTCCGACCGCCACCTCGGACATTGGTTCCGACCGCCACCCCGGACATTGGTTCCGACCGCCACCCCGGACCTTGCTTCAGAACGCCACCCCGGACCTTGGTTCCGTCCGCCCCCCCGGACCTGGGTTCCGACCGCCACCCCGGACCTTGGTTCCGACCGCCGCCCCGGAACGTGGTTCCGACCGCCACCCCGTTCCTTGGTTCCAACCGCCACCCCGGATCTTGGTTCCGACCGCCAACCCGGACATTGGTTCCGACCGCCACGCCGGACCTTGGTTCCGACCGCCACCCCGGACCTTGGTTCCGACCGCCACCTCGGACCTTGGATTCGACCGGCACCCCGGACCTTGGTTCCGACCGCCATCCCGGACCTTGGTTCCGACCATGACCCCGGACCTTGGTTCCGACCGCCACCCCGGACCTTGGTTCCGAACGCAACCCCGGACCTTGGTTCTGACCGCCACCCCGGACCTTGGTTCCGACCACCACCCCGGACCTTAGTTCCGACCGCCACCCCGCTCCTTACTTCCGACCGCCACCCCGGACCTAGATTCCGACCGCCACCCCGGACCTTACTTCCGACCGCCACCCCGGCCCATGGTTCCGGCCGCCACCCACTAAGTTGGTACCGAACTCCACCCCGGACCTTGGTTCCGACCGCCACCCCGGACCTTGGTTCCGACCGCCACCTCGGACATTGGTTCCGACCGCCACCCCGGACATTGATTCCGACCGCCACCCAGGACCTTGGTTCCGACTGCCACCCCGGACCGTGTTTCGGACCGCCACCCCGGACATGGGTTCCGACCGCCAACCCGGACCTTGGTTCCGACCGCCACCCCAGACCTTGGTTCGGACCGCCACCCCGGACCTTGGTTCAGAACGCCACCCCGGACCTTGGTTCCGTCTGAAGGAGGAAATTTTCCAGAAAACCATATTTGTATCATCAAATATATTTTTATTGGACTAATTGGCACCACTCATAACGGGCCAACAATGCAGAGGGGCACCCCCGGATGGATATTCGATCGGGTCTCCCCCTGCACAGCTGAGAGACTCACGAATTTCAGAAACTACGGAAGATCCCTAATCTGCCTAGCAACAGCGCATAGCTGCATTTTAAACTGGCCAAGGAAGATCAAGATCCCTATGAAACGAGACAGAGAGTGGGTTATCAAAACCAAGCTATCACTGAAATATTACCAATTCGGCCAAGGCAGACATAAAAATCTGATAAACTAAGAGATAAGGATAAAAGGTTAAGAATGAAATACCCCAGACACCCAACAGGACAGGATGACATTAACACTCAATCTCACAAGCAGGAAACACAGACACGGAACAATAGGACCAATTTAAATAAGAGGACACATAGAGATAGTAATGGGAAACGCATTTAGACACCGGGGCAGGACCAAGTAATCCCATTAACACGAACACACACCATACAAATGCTAATCCATGAAACTTCCTAGGGACTTTTGAAACTGACAGACCACTTTATACATTGTGTAAAAAAAGGCATAATCAAATGTTCCCGCGCGAATTTTGGATCCCTATAAAGATCCAGAGCTGATGTGATTTAATTGAGATCAACGTGGCCAAGCCACTGTTTCTGAGCTGGCTACGGGGGTCTCCCTGGGATCCCAGTAATTGTACAATAAAGACACGCTTTGAACCTTGATTTGCGACTCAACTTCTATTCTGCACTGGTAAGGGATATTTCCCTACAACAAAATGGCGTAGTCACGGCAGGATTTGATATCTGACTTCTGACTGATGGCCACAGTTTGAAAGTCGGAATCAAATTTAAACGAATCTGATACAAATCCAGAGCAGTCAAAGGCGAGTGCAGGTCTCCGTTCAAAGTGAGGTACCTTTAAGGGTTAGGGTTTGTCTGTTTTAAGTATTGTTGTCTTGTAGAACTGTATAATCTTGCCTAAGTTTTTAAATTGAAACAGAAGTCCGCACTAAAGAGGTACAGGTCAGAACGACCGCGTGGAAGAAGGTAAGTAACTTTTAACTTTAATAGGAGTAAAGGACCAGAGGTAAAGATAACAGGTTTTGGGCTATTTGATAACAGGAATTAAGACTAATATAAAGATAAGTACCGCATGCAGAACTAATTGGTGTAACTAACCCAGGATTGTAAATGAAACCACTGTCTGTGCCAAGGCAATAGGACAAGGGAGTGCTTGACTCAAGGTGCCCTACCCTAAACTGGACGTTAAGAGGAGAAATCTCCCACGCTAAGGTTGGGTTTTGAAGCGGGCGCTAAGAGGCACAGGCACTCAGGGTGCAAGGCACGGACAGTGTAAATCGGGTGACAACACTGACTCTGAAGGGACGAACAACCTCAGAGTCGATACAGTTACTAACTATAACAGGGGCTTTGATAACAGAATACATGTGTGTAAGTGTTGAGGAAAAGGGGACCCGATCCATCCTGACCAAGAGACACGACGACGGAGGATCCATTAGGGACCCGGGCGGAGTTTGATAACCTTGTTCGTCTGTAGGGAACACCACAGCCCATAGCAGGATACCCGGTTTTGGGGTAACGGATCAACCCTGCTAGTGGGGGTGGTGGCCGAGCGGGAGGCGTTGTACTTAGAGGGGCTGGGAACAGGGGCGGACAAACCCACTAAACAACCAGCACACATCCCAATAAGACAACACAAAATAGTCCAAGCGTGAGGTGTCAGGAATAGTTGGGGGAGCCCAGGGGAAAGAGACCCACTGGAACCTCACTACGAGAACCTACAGCAATACAGACGGTGCTGGGGCAGTATCAGTGACAGGAGATAAGGGAGAGAGTTGAGGCACTTTTACTGTAGCAGCCAGCATACGGGGGTTGCAGGACTGCTAGACAGAAAAATGGCAGACCACGTTGTTAAGGGAGAAACTGCAGTAGCTCTCATTTTGAAGTATCTGTTAGCCAGAGAAGCGATTGTTGCAAAGATGAAACGGAATGGGTGGAACGCATCACAAACTTTAGAAGATCAAAGAAAGTGGGTAGACGGAGTTAAACGGGACAAAACAAAAGTAATGGGAGTAATATTAGTGACCCAGTTAGCTGGACTAATTGAGGAAGTAAATGCCTCTATGGAGGAGAGACACAAAGAGACAGAGCAAATTAAAGTATTACAGGAGAGAGTGAGGGAATTAGAATACAGAAACCACACTGCGGAGATAACGCAGAGATCAGAGGAAACGGACCCTCGGCGCCCATACGAGTCAGTGCAGAAACATACAGCCACTCCAGCATCAAAAGAAAACATAGACAATTATAATCTAGCGCCAGTCACGAGAGGAGGGACGTTAGCACAACCAAAGGCAACCTATAAGCCTTTTACGCCAGGGGAAAGGCAGCAGATGGATAGGAGAGATCTTAGTTTTTGTATTTCAGTGTGTTTGTGAGATCTGGTAGCTTGTCGAATGTAGGTGGTTGTTGTTGTAATTAGATTGAGAGCAGGGAGCTCTTTGTTCCTGTGGAATGTTTGCTACAGGCAGTGGGTGCAGTACATTGCACCTTGGTTTAGCCTCAGGGGGGCTGGGAGAGTGTTAAAACTGTAAAGATTCAAGTGATAGGATTTCTTGAATTTACTTCTGCTTTGAGTCAATTACAGTTTGGAAGAAAGAAGAATAAAAGCGATTGTCTTAATCAATGTTCAGTATTCTCTTTGAATGTTTTACACTCATCCCAGTCTGAAATGATAAGTTTGAATGAAAAAGGATGTACTGTGGAATGACTTTTGGAAGCTTCCATGTGTGTGTCTGTGTGTGTTTAAACAAAGTGGTTGCGTGGATGCTTTGTTGTTGTTTGTTTTAATGTTAAGAAAGGATTTAAACCTTGGAAGGAAGCATGTGCTCTTTCCTTTGTCTTGAAGTAGAAATTATAAGAGTTAGTTGAGGAGTTAAGAGAAGAAAATAAGTTATTTTGTGGAAAGGTAGAAAAGCAGGAACAAAAGACTGAGGTCTATGAATCAGTTTAAAGTGTATCAAGTCAGTGAAATACAGTATTAATCGCAGAATATCGCGATTTGCGAACGTCAGATAGTTTAGTATTCTGAACTAGTTAAAATTATGTACTGCCGTCGGAATTTCATGAGCCATCAAGGTTCAAGGTTTGCCAAATATAAAAGCACTGCAAAGCTTAAAACCTAGCCAGTTAAGAAACCAAAATGTTCCTAATCAAATAACTGGTATGTATTGTACCTGCTTTGATTTTGATTCGGCGCCTGTTACTTTTCCTAGAGTGCGGGGGTTTCGATCTGGAGCTCAGTTTAAAAAAAGAAACGGCTTAAATTAAAAGGGTTTGGATATCACGGGTACGATGTGTAAAGTGGTATGATACAACTGCCGCTTGATTATTTTTATTATACAGTATAGCACTGCCATATAGACACAAGAATAACATCAAATCCTGAAAAGCCTTAACCAACTTTGTATGATATATTCATATACTATATTGAATATTGATAAAGACATAATTATTTTGTGAAGTACTGTGGTGCGGCACTTGCACGCAAACAAATGATCAAATTAGAGATAGTGTAGGAGTACATCATATAAAGATCGGAGCTGTATGGCATGTGATTTTAATGGGGAAAGCGATGTCTTTTGATAAGATTACAGACAAATGAATGGATGTCCAATTGCAGCCAAAAAAGGCCAGTACAAAGTGTTATTTAATTCACACTAAGCTTGCTATGGATGGGGGATGCCAATTCAAGTTGATTCGGACCAGGGAACACATTTCACAGGAAAGGTTCTGAAAAACATTTGCCAACTATTAGGAATAAAACAAAAATTTCACATCCCCTATCACCCACAAAGTTCCGGGATGGTGGAGAGGATGAATCGGACTCTAAAAATAACAATGGCAAAAGCAATGCAATCCTCAGGTAGAAATTGGACAGAAGTCCTACCTGCAGTTCTGATGAGGCTTAGGGCGACCACAAATCGAACTACCGGCTTGACTCCATACGAGCTGATGACCGGGCGAGCAATGCACTTACCCGAAAACATTATTACAGGCTGGACAGATGTGGGTCCGATAAAAGATAGGATCCGACAATACATCCGAGACCTTAGCACCCAATTGAAGGGGATGCGCCGGTCCGTAATTTCTAATCAGGCACAGGTCGACGCAGAGGGGGACTCAGAAATATTACCAGAAGTCCCAAAAGCCGGGAGCCGGGTATTAACAAAAGTGCTTCCTGCAAAACCAGGATTTGCCCCAAGATGGCACGGACCTTACGAGGTCATTGTTAGCGGAGATACCTGTGCCTGTATAGATATAAGGGGACAAGGGGTCTGGAAACACTGGACCCAATTGAAACTATATGAGGACAAATGAACTAAAAAATACCGTTTTGCTCATTCAACTTCCACAGGAACCAGGACCAGATCTACTATCAAGACGTCGGAACCAACTACTTTTAATTTAATTGCCTGTTTATTTTCTGTATATACTGTAATTGTAAAATACTGTTGAAAAAAAAGAGAGCGATATGGGAACAGGGACATATCTGATAATAACCCTGACCATTGTAAATACACTCCAACATATGGGGGTTAGGGGAGCAGAACCACCAATCATGGAAGGAAACCTATTCCTGAAAACACACATCCAGATCTATGGGAATAGGACCGCTTGTTACCCCTCAGCGCGATCAGTAAACTCCCTATTCATCGCAACACCAGGGTGGCTCCCACAAGAGTTATTCACTATTGACACATCGGGGGCACCCTGCAAAGAACATATTGGGTACTTTAAGCAAGGGATACAAGGAAGGTGTGTAGAGCTCACTGAGCCGGGAATTCTAAGGGGGACGGGACCCCAACCGGAGGAGACACATGGGAACTACCCACAATGTTTTAAGGGAGAGGGATGGGGGTGCGTGCATGCCTTTGTCCCTAAAAATGATTCATGCGCTGAGGCACATTGTGCTCTCCAGGAGTGCCGGGTCCGGGAAGGACACTTCACTTGTGACTGCAAGCAACAAAAATGCATTGCAGTCACCGCGGGTAGGCAGCTTATGTGTGGCAAGTGCAACAGCACCCACGTAAGCTCAGCCTCAGGGACATATCCATTTGATTCTCACCAAGAGGTACAATCAAGTGGACAGTCCAGGGGGAGGGAAGGTTCCACAAGATGGGGCCATGCGGTCAAACGACCCCGTGGTAATGCATGTTATCGGGTTAAAGACGGGTACGTGTTTTTATTTAAAAATGTATATATGACGGCCACAGACAGGCCTCCAAGGTTCTTTTCCGTAGGGACAATCAGACCTCTCACGGTTCCATGCCCAAGTGAAGGGCATGTCCAGAAACGCATAGTGACCAGGGCCATCAGCGCAGAATTTTGCTCCGACTGGCAGGCCCCTGTCACACTAGGGTCTTCTTTAGGATATGGATTTCTGGGGACACTATCCCTGGGAGGCGCCGCAGGGGTGATCAGTGCCAGTAATAGGAACTTCTTCATATGTGGACTGACCATTTTAGGAAACAACACCCTACAAGCATTAGGCGCAATTGACCAAGAACTCGCAGAACTCAGACTATACACACAACAAACGAGATATGCGGTGGACTATCAGCTAGCCAGACAAGGGGGGGTATGCACCATCATCAAGGAAAAATGCATCACATACGTACACGACAAGACACTAAACATAACAGCAGCCATGTCCGGGATACAAAAGCAATTGGATAACTTTAAACAGGGGTTAACAGGGACTGATGGGTGGTTAGGATGGCTGTTTAACACAGTTTGGGGAGCATATATTATGAAGGGATTAATCCTAGTGGTAGCCATCCTGTTCACACTCTGCCTTGGCCTAACCTGTATTAAAGTGATATGTGCAAATATTACATCAAGAATGCTACCCACTGCCAGTATCCAGATGCAAGAACTTAACAACGACCCAGAAGAGGAGGAACAACGGCAAGGACAACAGCTGTACAAATCACAGTTCCTCTGAAGGTCGTCCATGGGGGGTCAGCCATGAATGGCACCCCCTGGACGAGAGGAGGGACTGAAGGAGGAAATTTTCCAGAAAACCATATTTGTATCATCAAATATATTTTTATTGGACTAATTGGCACCACTCATAACGGGCCAACAATGCAGAGGGGCACCCCCGGATGGATATTCGATCGGGTCTCCCCCTGCACAGCTGAGAGACTCACGAATTTCAGAAACTACGGAAGATCCCTAATCTGCCTAGCAACAGCGCATAGCTGCATTTTAAACTGGCCAAGGAAGATCAAGATCCCTATGAAACGAGACAGAGAGTGGGTTATCAAAACCAAGCTATCACTGAAATATTACCAATTCGGCCAAGGCAGACATAAAAATCTGATAAACTAAGAGATAAGGATAAAAGGTTAAGAATGAAATACCCCAGACACCCAACAGGACAGGATGACATTAACACTCAATCTCACAAGCAGGAAACACAGACACGGAACAATAGGACCAATTTAAATAAGAGGACACATAGAGATAGTAATGGGAAACGCATTTAGACACCGGGGCAGGACCAAGTAATCCCATTAACACGAACACACACCATACAAATGCTAATCCATGAAACTTCCTAGGGACTTTTGAAACTGACAGACCACTTTATACATTGTGTAAAAAAAGGCATAATCAAATGTTCCCGCGCGAATTTTGGATCCCTATAAAGATCCAGAGCTGATGTGATTTAATTGAGATCAACGTGGCCAAGCCACTGTTTCTGAGCTGGCTACGGGGGTCTCCCTGGGATCCCAGTAATTGTACAATAAAGACACGCTTTGAACCTTGATTTGCGACTCAACTTCTATTCTGCACTGGTAAGGGATATTTCCCTACAACACGTCCAACCCCCGGACCTTGGTTCCGACCGCCACCCCGGACCTTGGTTCCGACCGCCACCCCGGACCTTGGTTCCGACAGCCACACCGGACCTTGGTTCTGACTGCCACGCCGGACCTTGGTTCCGACCGCCACCCCGGACATTGGTTCCGACCGCCTCCACGGAACTTGGTTCCGACCGCCACCCTGGACCTTGGTTCCGACCGCCACCCCGGACCTTAGTTCCGACCGCAACCCCGGACCGTGGTTCCGACCGCCACCCCGGACCGTGGTTCCGACCGCCACCCCGGACTTTGGTTCCGACCGCCACCACGGAACCTGGTTCCGACCGCCACACCGGACTTTGGTTCCGACCGCCACCCAGGACCTTGGTTCCGACCGCCACCCCGGACCTTGGTTCCGACCGCCACCTCGGACATTGGTTCCGACCGCCACCACGGACATTGGTTCCGACCGCCAACCCGGACCTTGGTTCCAACCGCCACCCCGGACCTTGGTTCCGACCGCCACCACGGACCTTGGTTCAGAACGCCACCCCCGACCTTGGTTCCGTCCGCCCCCCCGGACCTTGGTTCCGACCGCCACCCCGGACCTTGGTTCCGACCGCCGCCCCGGAACGTGGTTCCGACCGCCACCCCGGTCCTTGGTTCCAACCGCCACCCCGGACCTTGGTTCCGACCGCCAACCCGGACCTTGGTTCCGACCGCCACGCCGGACCTTGGTTCCGACCGCCACACCGGACCTTGGTTCCGACCGCCACCTCGGACCTTGGTTTCAACCGGCACCCTGCACCTTGGTTCCGACCGCCACCCCGGACCTTGGTTCCGACCGCCACCCCGGACCTTGGTTCCGACCGCCACCCCAGAACGTGGTTCCCACCGCCACCCCTGACCTTGGTTCCGACCGCCACGCCGGACCTTGGTTCCGACCGCCACCCCGGACCTTGGTTCTGACTGCCAACCCCGGACCTTGGTTCCGACCGCGACCCCGGACCTTGGTTCCGACCGGCACCCCGGACCTTAGTTCCGACCGCCACCCTGGACCTTGGTTCCGACCGCCACCCTGGACATTGGATCCGACCGCCACCCCGCAACGTGGTTCCGACCGCGACCCCAGTCCTTGGTTCCAACCGCCACCCCGGACCTTGGTTCCGACCGCCACCCCGGACCTTGGTTCCGACCGCCACCCCGGACCTTGGTTCCGTCCGCCACCCCGGACCTTCGTTCCGACCGCCACCCCAGACCTTGGTTCCGACCAAGGTTCCGACCCCCACCACGGAACTTGGTTCCGACCGCCACCCCGGACCTTGGTTCCGGCCGCCACCCCGGACCTTGGTTCCGACCGCCACCTCGGACCTTGGTTCCGACCGCCACCCCGCACCGTGGTTCCGAACGCCACCCCGGACTTTGGTTCCGACCGCCACCACGGAACCTGGTTCCGACCGCCACACCGAACCTTGGTTCCGACCGCCACGCCGGACCTTGGTTCCGACCGCCACCCCGGACCTTGGTTCCGTCCGCCACCCCGGACCTTGGTTCCGACCGCCACCCCGGACCGTGGTTCCGACCGCCACCTCGGACCTTGGTTCCGACCATCACCCCGGACCGTGGTTCCGACCGCCACCCCGGACTTTGGTTCCGACCGCCACCACGGAACCTGGCTCCGACCGCCACACCGGACTTTGGTTCCGACCGCCACCCCGGACCTTGGTTCCGACCGCCACCCTGGACATTGGATCCGACCGCCACCCCGGAACGTGGTTCCCACCGCCACCCCAGTCCTTGGATCCAACCGCCACCCCGGACCTTGGTTCCGACAGCCACACCGGACCTTGGTTCCGACCGCTACGCCGGACCTTGTTTCCGACCGCCACCCCGGACCTTGGTTCCGACCGCCAACCCGGACCTTGGTTCCGTCCGACACCCCTGACCTTGGTTCCGACCGGCACCCCGGACATTGGTTCCGACCGCCACCACGGAACCTGGTTCCAACCGCCACCCTGGACCTTGGTACCGACCGCCACCCCGGACTTTGGTTCCGACCGCCACCACAGAACCTGGTTCCGACCGCCACACCGGACTTTGGTTCCGACCGCCACCCAGGACCTTGGTTCCGACCGCCACCCCGGACCTTGGTTCCGACCGCCACCGCGGACCTTGGTTCCGACCGCCACCTCGGACATTGGTTCCGACCGCCACCCCGGACATTGGTTCCGACCGCCACCCCGGACCTTGCTTCAGAACGCCACCCCGGACCTTGGTTCCGTCCGCCCCCCCGGACCTTGGTTCCGACCGCCACCCCGGACCTTGGTTCCGACCGCCGCCCCGGAACGTGGTTCCGACCGCCACCCCGTTACTTGGTTCCAACCGCCACCCCGGATCTTGGTTCCGACCGCCAACCCGGACATTGGTTCCGACCGCCACGCTGGACCTTGGTTCCGACCGCCACCCCGGACTTTGGTTCCGACCGCCACCACGGAACCTGGTTCCGACCGCCACACCGGACTTTGGTTCCGACCGCCACCCCGGACCTTGGTTCCGACCGCCACCCTGGACATTGGATCCGACCGCCACCCCGGAACGTGGTTCCCACCGCCACCCCAGTCCTTGGATCCAACCGCCAGCCCGGACCTTGGTTCCGACAGCCACACCGGACCTTGGTTCCGACCGCTACGCCGGACCTTGTTTCCGACCGCCACCCCGGACCTTGGTTCCGACCGCCAACCCGGACCTTGGTTCCGTCCGACACCCCGGACCTTGGTTCCGACCGCCACCCCGGACATTGGTTCCGACCGCCACCACGGAACTTGGTTCCGACCGCCACCCTGGACCTTGGTACCGACCGCCACCCCGGACATTGGTTCCGACCGCCACCCCGGACCTTGGTTCCGACCGCCACCCCGGACCGTGGTTCCGACCGCCACCCCGGACTTTGGTTCCGACCGCCACCACAGAACCTGGTTCCGACCGCCACACCGGACTTTGGTTCCGACCGCCACCCAGGACCTTGGTTCCGACCGCCACCCCGGACCTTGGTTCCGACCGCCACCGCGGACCTTGGTTCCGACCGCCACCTCGGACATTGGTTCCGACCGCCACCCCGGACATTGGTTCCGACCGCCACCCCGGACCTTGCTTCAGAACGCCACCCCGGACCTTGGTTCCGTCCGCCCCCCCGGACCTGGGTTCCGACCGCCACCCCGGACCTTGGTTCCGACCGCCGCCCCGGAACGTGGTTCCGACCGCCACCCCGTTCCTTGGTTCCAACCGCCACCCCGGATCTTGGTTCCGACCGCCAACCCGGACATTGGTTCCGACCGCCACGCCGGACCTTGGTTCCGACCGCCACCCCGGACCTTGGTTCCGACCGCCACCTCGGACCTTGGATTCGACCGGCACCCCGGACCTTGGTTCCGACCGCCATCCCGGACCTTGGTTCCGACCATGACCCCGGACCTTGGTTCCGACCGCCACCCCGGACCTTGGTTCCGAACGCAACCCCGGACCTTGGTTCTGACCGCCACCCCGGACCTTGGTTCCGACCACCACCCCGGACCTTAGTTCCGACCGCCACCCCGCTCCTTACTTCCGACCGCCACCCCGGACCTTGATTCCGACCGCCACCCCGGACCTTACTTCCGACCGCCACCCCGGTCATTGGTTCCGACCGCCACCCCGGACGTTACTTCCGACCGCCACCCCGGACCTTGATTCCGACCGCTACCCCGGACCTTACCTCCGACCGCCACCCCGGACCTTACTTGCGACCGCCATCCCGGACCTTACTTCCGACCGCCATCCCGGACCTTACTTCCGACCGCCACCCCGGCCCATGGTTCCGGCCGCCACCCACTAAGTTGGTACCGAACTCCACCCCGGACCTTGGTTCCGACCGCCACCCCGGACCTTGGTTCCGACCGCCACCTCGGACATTGGTTCCGACCGCCACCCCGGACATTGATTCCGACCGCCACCCAGGACCTTGGTTCCGACTGCCACCCCGGACCTTGTTTCGAACCGCCACCCCGGACATGGGTTCCGACCGCCAACCCGGACCTTGGTTCCGACCGCCACCCCAGACGTTGGTTCGGACCGCCACCCCGGACCTTGGTTCAGAACGCCACCCCGGACCTTGGTTCCGTCCAACCCCCGGACCTTGGTTCCGACCGCCACCCCGGACCTTGGTTCCGACCGCCACCCCGGACCTTGGTTCCGACAGCCACACCGGACCTTGGTTCTGACTGCCACGCCGGACCTTGGTTCCGACCGCCACCCCGGACATTGGTTCCGACCGCCTCCACGGAACTTGGTTCCGACCGCCACCCTGGACCTTGGTTCCGACCGCCACCCCGGACCTTAGTTCCGACCGCAACCCCGGACCGTGGTTCCGACCGCCACCCCGGACCGTGGTTCCGACCGCCACCCCGGACTTTGGTTCCGACCGCCACCACGGAACCTGGTTCCGACCGCCACACCGGACTTTGGTTCCGACCGCCACCCAGGACCTTGGTTCCGACCGCCACCCCGGACCTTGGTTCCGACCGCCACCTCGGACATTGGTTCCGACCGCCACCACGGACATTGGTTCCGACCGCCAACCCGGACCTTGGTTCCAACCGCCACCCCGGACCTTGGTTCCGACCGCCACCACGGACCTTGGTTCAGAACGCCACCCCCGACCTTGGTTCCGTCCGCCCCCCCGGACCTTGGTTCCGACCGCCACCCCGGACCTTGGTTCCGACCGCCGCCCCGGAACGTGGTTCCGACCGCCACCCCGGTCCTTGGTTCCAACCGCCACCCCGGACCTTGGTTCCGACCGCCAACCCGGACCTTGGTTCCGACCGCCACGCCGGACCTTGGTTCCGACCGCCACACCGGACCTTGGTTCCGACCGCCACCTCGGACCTTGGTTTCAACCGGCACCCTGCACCTTGGTTCCGACCGCCACCCCGGACCTTGGTTCCGACCGCCACCCCGGACCTTGGTTCCGACCGCCACCCCAGAACGTGGTTCCCACCGCCACCCCTGACCTTGGTTCCGACCGCCACGCCGGACCTTGGTTCCGACCGCCACCCCGGACCTTGGTTCTGACTGCCAACCCCGGACCTTGGTTCCGACCGCGACCCCGGACCTTGGTTCCGACCGGCACCCCGGACCTTAGTTCCGACCGCCACCCTGGACCTTGGTTCCGACCGCCACCCTGGACATTGGATCCGACCGCCACCCCGCAACGTGGTTCCGACCGCGACCCCAGTCCTTGGTTCCAACCGCCACCCCGGACCTTGGTTCCGACCGCCACCCCGGACCTTGGTTCCGACCGCCACCCCGGACCTTGGTTCCGTCCGCCACCCCGGACCTTCGTTCCGACCGCCACCCCAGACCTTGGTTCCGACCAAGGTTCCGACCCCCACCACGGAACTTGGTTCCGACCGCCACCCCGGACCTTGGTTCCGGCCGCCACCCCGGACCTTGGTTCCGACCGCCACCTCGGACCTTGGTTCCGACCGCCACCCCGCACCGTGGTTCCGAACGCCACCCCGGACTTTGGTTCCGACCGCCACCACGGAACCTGGTTCCGACCGCCAGACCGAACCTTGGTTCCGACCGCCACGCCGGACCTTGGTTCCGACCGCCACCCCGGACCTTGGTTCCGTCCGCCACCCCGGACCTTGGTTCCGACCGCCACCCCGGACCGTGGTTCCGACCGCCACCTCGGACCTTGGTTCCGACCATCACCCCGGACCGTGGTTCCGACCGCCACCCCGGACTTTGGTTCCGACCGCCACCACGGAACCTGGCTCCGACCGCCACACCGGACTTTGGTTCCGACCGCCACCCCGGACCTTGGTTCCGACCGCCACCCTGGACATTGGATCCGACCGCCACCCCGGAACGTGGTTCCCACCGCCACCCCAGTCCTTGGATCCAACCGCCACCCCGGACCTTGGTTCCGACAGCCACACCGGACCTTGGTTCCGACCGCTACGCCGGACCTTGTTTCCGACCGCCACCCCGGACCTTGGTTCCGACCGCCAACCCGGACCTTGGTTCCGTCCGACACCCCTGACCTTGGTTCCGACCGGCACCCCGGACATTGGTTCCGACCGCCACCACGGAACCTGGTTCCAACCGCCACCCTGGACCTTGGTACCGACCGCCACCCCGGACTTTGGTTCCGACCGCCACCACAGAACCTGGTTCCGACCGCCACACCGGACTTTGGTTCCGACCGCCACCCAGGACCTTGGTTCCGACCGCCACCCCGGACCTTGGTTCCGACCGCCACCGCGGACCTTGGTTCCGACCGCCACCTCGGACATTGGTTCCGACCGCCACCCCGGACATTGGTTCCGACCGCCACCCCGGACCTTGCTTCAGAACGCCACCCCGGACCTTGGTTCCGTCCGCCCCCCCGGACCTTGGTTCCGACCGCCACCCCGGACCTTGGTTCCGACCGCCGCCCCGGAACGTGGTTCCGACCGCCACCCCGTTACTTGGTTCCAACCGCCACCCCGGATCTTGGTTCCGACCGCCAACCCGGACATTGGTTCCGACCGCCACGCTGGACCTTGGTTCCGACCGCCACCCCGGACTTTGGTTCCGACCGCCACCACGGAACCTGGTTCCGACCGCCACACCGGACTTTGGTTCCGACCGCCACCCCGGACCTTGGTTCCGACCGCCACCCTGGACATTGGATCCGACCGCCACCCCGGAACGTGGTTCCCACCGCCACCCCAGTCCTTGGATCCAACCGCCAGCCCGGACCTTGGTTCCGACAGCCACACCGGACCTTGGTTCCGACCGCTACGCCGGACCTTGTTTCCGACCGCCACCCCGGACCTTGGTTCCGACCGCCAACCCGGACCTTGGTTCCGTCCGACACCCCGGACCTTGGTTCCGACCGCCACCCCGGACATTGGTTCCGACCGCCACCACGGAACTTGGTTCCGACCGCCACCCTGGACCTTGGTACCGACCGCCACCCCGGACATTGGTTCCGACCGCCACCCCGGACCTTGGTTCCGACCGCCACCCCGGACCGTGGTTCCGACCGCCACCCCGGACTTTGGTTCCGACCGCCACCACAGAACCTGGTTCCGACCGCCACACCGGACTTTGGTTCCGACCGCCACCCAGGACCTTGGTTCCGACCGCCACCCCGGACCTTGGTTCCGACCGCCACCGCGGACCTTGGTTCCGACCGCCACCTCGGACATTGGTTCCGACCGCCACCCCGGACATTGGTTCCGACCGCCACCCCGGACCTTGCTTCAGAACGCCACCCCGGACCTTGGTTCCGTCCGCCCCCCCGGACCTGGGTTCCGACCGCCACCCCGGACCTTGGTTCCGACCGCCGCCCCGGAACGTGGTTCCGACCGCCACCCCGTTCCTTGGTTCCAACCGCCACCCCGGATCTTGGTTCCGACCGCCAACCCGGACATTGGTTCCGACCGCCACGCCGGACCTTGGTTCCGACCGCCACCCCGGACCTTGGTTCCGACCGCCACCTCGGACCTTGGATTCGACCGGCACCCCGGACCTTGGTTCCGACCGCCATCCCGGACCTTGGTTCCGACCATGACCCCGGACCTTGGTTCCGACCGCCACCCCGGACCTTGGTTCCGAACGCAACCCCGGACCTTGGTTCTGACCGCCACCCCGGACCTTGGTTCCGACCACCACCCCGGACCTTAGTTCCGACCGCCACCCCGCTCCTTACTTCCGACCGCCACCCCGGACCTTGATTCCGACCGCCACCCCGGACCTTACTTCCGACCGCCACCCCGGTCATTGGTTCCGACCGCCACCCCGGACGTTACTTCCGACCGCCACCCCGGACCTTGATTCCGACCGCTACCCCGGACCTTACCTCCGACCGCCACCCCGGACCTTACTTGCGACCGCCATCCCGGACCTTACTTCCGACCGCCATCCCGGACCTTACTTCCGACCGCCACCCCGGCCCATGGTTCCGGCCGCCACCCACTAAGTTGGTACCGAACTCCACCCCGGACCTTGGTTCCGACCGCCACCCCGGACCTTGGTTCCGACCGCCACCTCGGACATTGGTTCCGACCGCCACCCCGGACATTGATTCCGACCGCCACCCAGGACCTTGGTTCCGACTGCCACCCCGGACCTTGTTTCGAACCGCCACCCCGGACATGGGTTCCGACCGCCAACCCGGACCTTGGTTCCGACCGCCACCCCAGACGTTGGTTCGGACCGCCACCCCGGACCTTGGTTCAGAACGCCACCCCGGACCTTGGTTCCGTCCAACCCCCGGACCTTGGTTCCGACCGCCACCCCGGACCTTGGTTCCGACCGCCACCCCGGACCTTGGTTCCGACAGCCACACCGGACCTTGGTTCCGACTGCCACGCCGGACCTTGGTTCCGACCGCCACCCCGGACATTGGTTCCGACCGCCTCCACGGAACTTGGTTCCGACCGCCACCCTGGACCTTGGTTCCGACCGCCACCCCGGACCTTAGTTCCGACCGCAACCCCGGACCATGGTTCCGACCGCCACCCCGGACCGTGGTTCCGACCGCCACCCCGGACTTTGGTTCAGACCGCCACCACGGAACCTGGTTCCGACCGCCACACCGGACTTTGGTTCCGACCGCCACCCAGGACCTTGGTTCCGACCGCCACCCTGGACCTTGGTTCCGACCGCCACCTCGGACATTGGTTCCGACCGCCACCACGGATATTGGTTCCGACCGCCAACCCGGACCTTGGTTCCAACCGCCACGCCGGACCTTGGTTCTGACCGCCACCCCGGACCTTGGTTCAGAATGCCACCCCGGACCTTGGTTCCGTCCGCCCCCCCGGACCTTGGTTCCGACCGCCACCCCGGACCTTGGTTCCGACCGCCGCCCCGGAACGTGGTTCCGACCGCCACCCCGGTCCTTGGTTCCAACCGCCACCCCGGACCTTGGTTCCGACCGCCAACCCGGACCTTGGTTCCGACCGCCACGCCGGACCTTGGTTCCGACCGCCACACCGGACCTTGGTTCCGACCGCCACCTCGGACCTTGGTTTCAACCGGCACCCTGCACCTTGGTTCCGACCGCCACCCCGGACCTTGGTTCCGACCGCCACCCCGGACCTTGGTTCCGAACGCAACCCCGGACCTTGGTTCCGACCGCCACCCCGGACCTTGGTTCCGACCACCACCTCGGACCTTGGTTCCGACCGCCACCCCGGACCTTACTTCCGACCGCCACCCTGGACCTAGATTCCGACCGCCACCCTGGACCTTACTTCCGACCGCCACCCCGGTCGTTGGTTCCGACCGCCACCCCGGACGTTACTTCCGACCGCCACCCCGGACCTTTATTCCGACCGCCAACCCGGACCTTACTTCCGACCGCCACCCCGGACCTTACATCCGACCGCCACCCCGGACCTTACTTACGACCGCCATCCCGGACCTTACTTCCGACCGCCACCCCGGCCCATGGTTCCGGCCGCCACCCAGTAAGTTGGTTCTGAACTCCACCCCGGACCTTGGTTCCGACCGCCACCCCGGACCTTGGTTCCGACCGCCACCCCAGAACGTGGTTCCCACCGCCACCCCTGACCTTGGTTCCGACCGCCACGCCGGACCTTGGTTCCGACCGCCACCCCGGACCTTGGTTCTGACTGCCAACCCCGGACCTTGGTTCCGACCGCGACCCCGGACCTTGGTTCCGACCGGCACCCCGGACCTTAGTTCCGACCGCCACCCTGGACCTTGGTTCCGACCGCCACCCTGGACATTGGATCCGACCGCCACCCCGGAACGTGGTTCCGACCGCGACCCCAGTCCTTGGTTCCAACCGCCACCCCGGACCTTGGTTCCGACCGCCACCCCGGACCTTGGTTCCGACCGCCACCCCGGACCTTGGTTCCGTCCGCCACCCCGGACCTTCGTTCCGACCGCCACCCCAGACCTTGGTTCCGACCAAGGTTCCGACCCCCACCACGGAACTTGGTTCCGACCGCCACCCCGGACCTTGGTTCCGGCCGCCACCCCGGACCTTGGTTCCGACCGCCACCTCGGACCTTGGTTCCGACCGCCACCCCGCACCGTGGTTCCGAACGCCACCCCGGACTTTGGTTCCGACCGCCACCACGGAACCTGGTTCCGACCGCCACACCGAACCTTGGTTCCGACCGCCACGCCGGACCTTGGTTCCGACCGCCACCCCGGACCTTGGTTCCGTCCGCCACCCCGGACCTTGGTTCCGACCGCCACCCCGGACCGTGGTTCCGACCGCCACCTCGGACCTTGGTTCCGACCATCACCCCGGACCGTGGTTCCGACCGCCACCCCGGACTTTGGTTCCGACCGCCACCACGGAACCTGGTTCCGACCGCCACACCGGACTTTGGTTCCGACCGCCACCCCGGACCTTGGTTCCGACCGCCACCCTGGACATTGGATCCGACCGCCACCCCGGAACGTGGTTCCCACCGCCACCCCAGTCCTTGGATCCAACCGCCACCCGGGACCTTGGTTCCGACAGCCACACCGGACCTTGGTTCCGACCGCTACGCCGGACCTTGTTTCCGACCGCCACCCCGGACCTTGGTTCCGACCGCCAACCCGGACCTTGGTTCCGTCCGACACCCCGGACCTTGGTTCCGACCGCCACCCCGGACATTGGTTCCGACCGCCACCACGGAACTTGGTTCCAACCGCCACCCTGGACCTTGGTACCGACCGCCACCCCGGACATTGGTTCCGACCGCCACCCCGGACCTTGGTTCCGAACGCAACCCCGGACCTTGGTTCTGAACGCCACCCCGGACCTTGGTTCCGACCACCACCCCGGACCTTAGTTCCGACCGCCACCCCGCTCCTTACTTCCGACCGCCACCCCGGACCTTGATTCCGACCGCCACCCCGGACCTTACTTCCGACCGCCACCCCGGTCATTGGTTCCGACCGCCACCCCGGACGTTACTTCCGACCGCCACCCCGGACCTTGATTCCGACCGCTACCCCGGACCTTACCTCCGACCGCCACCCCGGACCTTACTTGCGACCGCCATCCCGGACCTTACTTCCGACCGCCATCCCGGACCTTACTTCCGACCGCCACCCCGGCCCATGGTTCCGGCCGCCACCCACTAAGTTGGTACCGAACTCCACCCCGGACCTTGGTTCCGACCGCCACCCCGGACCTTGGTTCCGACCGCCACCTCGGACATTGGTTCCGACCGCCACCCCGGACATTGATTCCGACCGCCACCCAGGACCTTGGTTCCGACTGCCACCCCGGACCTTGTTTCGAACCGCCACCCCGGACATGGGTTCCGACCGCCAACCCGGACCTTGGTTCCGACCGCCACCCCAGACCTTGGTTCGGACCGCCACCCCGGACCTTGGTTCAGAACGCCACCCCGGACCTTGGTTCCGTCCAACCCCCGGACCTTGGTTCCGACCGCCACCCCGGACCTTGGTTCCGACCGCCACCCCGGACCTTGGTTCCGACAGCCACACCGGACCTTGGTTCCGACTGCCACGCCGGACCTTGGTTCCGACCGCCACCCCGGACATTGGTTCCGACCGCCTCCACGGAACTTGGTTCCGACCGCCACCCTGGACCTTGGTTCCGACCGCCACCCCGGACCTTAGTTCCGACCGCAACCCCGGACCATGGTTCCGACCGCCACCCCGGACCGTGGTTCCGACCGCCACCCCGGACTTTGGTTCAGACCGCCACCACGGAACCTGGTTCCGACCGTCACACCGGACTTTGGTTCCGACCGCCACCCAGGACCTTGGTTCCGACCGCCACCCTGGACCTTGGTTCCGACCGCCACCTCGGACATTGGTTCCGACCGCCACCACGGATATTGGTTCCGACCGCCAACCCGGACCTTGGTTCCAACCGCCACGCCGGACCTTGGTTCTGACCGCCACCCCGGACCTTGGTTCAGAAGGCCACCCCGGACCTTGGTTCCGTCCGCCCCCCCGGACCTTGGTTCCGACCGCCACCCCGGACCTTGGTTCCGACCGCCGCCCCGGAACGTGGTTCCGACCGCCACCCCGGTCCTTGGTTCCAACCGCCACCCCGGACCTTGGTTCCGACCGCCAACCCGGACCTTGGTTCCGACCGCCACGCCGGACCTTGGTTCCGACCGCCACACCGGACCTTGGTTCCGACCGCCACCTCGGACCTTGGTTTCAACCGGCACCCTGCACCTTGGTTCCGACCGCCACCCCGGACCTTGGTTCCGACCGCCACCCCGGACCTTGGTTCCGAACGCAACCCCGGACCTTGGTTCCGACCGCCACCCCGGACCTTGGTTCCGACCACCACCTCGGACCTTGGTTCCGACCGCCACCCCGGACCTTACTTCCGACCGCCACCCTGGACCTAGATTCCGACCGCCACCCCGGACCTTACTTCCGACCGCCACCCCGGTCGTTGGTTCCGACCGCCACCCCGGACGTTACTTCCGACCGCCACCCCGGACCTTGATTCCGACCGCCAACCCGGACCTTACTTCCGACCGCCACCCCGGACCTTACATCCGACCGCCACCCCGGACCTTACTTACGACCGCCATCCCGGACCTTACTTCCGACCGCCACCCCGGCCCATGGTTCCGGCCGCCACCCAGTAAGTTGGTTCTGAACTCCACCCCGGACCTTGGTTCCGACCGCCACCCCGGACCTTGGTTCCGACCGCCACCCCAGAACGTGGTTCCCACCGCCACCCCTGACCTTGGTTCCGACCGCCACGCCGGACCTTGGTTCCGACCGCCACCCCGGACCTTGGTTCTGACTGCCAACCCCGGACCTTGGTTCCGACCGCGACCCCGGACCTTGGTTCCGACCGGCACCCCGGACCTTAGTTCCGACCGCCACCCTGGACCTTGGTTCCGACCGCCACCCTGGACATTGGATCCGACCGCCACCCCGGAACGTGGTTCCGACCGCGACCCCAGTCCTTGGTTCCAACCGCCACCCCGGACCTTGGTTCCGACCGCCACCCCGGACCTTGGTTCCGACCGCCACCCCGGACCTTGGTTCCGTCCGCCACCCCGGACCTTCGTTCCGACCGCCACCCCAGACCTTGGTTCCGACCAAGGTTCCGACCCCCACCACGGAACTTGGTTCCGACCGCCACCCCGGACCTTGGTTCCGGCCGCCACCCCGGACCTTGGTTCCGACCGCCACCTCGGACCTTGGTTCCGACCGCCACCCCGCACCGTGGTTCCGAACGCCACCCCGGACTTTGGTTCCGACCGCCACCACGGAACCTGGTTCCGACCGCCACACCGAACCTTGGTTCCGACCGCCACGCCGGACCTTGGTTCCGACCGCCACCCCGGACCTTGGTTCCGTCCGCCACCCCGGACCTTGGTTCCGACCGCCACCCCGGACCGTGGTTCCGACCGCCACCTCGGACCTTGGTTCCGACCATCACCCCGGACCGTGGTTCCGACCGCCACCCCGGACTTTGGTTCCGACCGCCACCACGGAACCTGGTTCCGACCGCCACACCGGACTTTGGTTCCGACCGCCACCCCGGACCTTGGTTCCGACCGCCACCCTGGACATTGGATCCGACCGCCACCCCGGAACGTGGTTCCCACCGCCACCCCAGTCCTTGGATCCAACCGCCACCCCGGACCTTGGTTCCGACAGCCACACCGGACCTTGGTTCCGACCGCTACGCCGGACCTTGTTTCCGACCGCCACCCCGGACCTTGGTTCCGACCGCCAACCCGGACCTTGGTTCCGTCCGACACCCCGGACCTTGGTTCCGACCGCCACCCCGGACATTGGTTCCGACCGCCACCACGGAACTTGGTTCCAACCGCCACCCTGGACCTTGGTACCGACCGCCACCCCGGACATTGGTTCCGACCGCCACCCCGGACCTTGGTTCCGACCGCCACCCCGGACCGTGGTTCCGACCGCCACCCCGGACTTTGGTTCCGACCGCCACCACAGAACCTGGTTCCGACCGCCACACCGGACTTTGGTTCCGACCGCCACCCAGGACCTTGGTTCCGACCGCCACCCCGGACCTTGGTTCCGACCGCCACCGCGGACCTTGGTTCCGAACGCCACCTCGGACATTGGTTCCGACCGCCACCCCGGACATTGGTTCCGACCGCCACCCCGGACCTTGCTTCAGAATGCCACCCCGGACCTTGGTTCCGTCCGCCCCCCCGGACCTTGGTTCCGACCGCCACCCCGGACCTTGGTTCCGACCGCCGCCCCGGAACGTGGTTCCGACCGCCACCCCGTTACTTGGTTCCAACCGCCACCCCGGATCTTGGTTCCGACCGCCAACCCGGACATTGGTTCCGACCGCCACGCTGGACCTTGGTTCCGACCGCCACCCCGGACCTTGGTTCCGACCGCCACCTCGGACCTTGGATTCGACCGGCACCCCGGACCTTGGTTCCGACCGCCACCCCGGACCTTGGTTCCGACCACGACCCCGGACCTTGGTTCCGACCGCCACCCCGGACCTTGGTTCCGAACGCAACCCCGGACCTTGGTTCTGACCGCCACCCCGGACCTTGGTTCCGACCACCACCCCGGACCTTGGTTCCGACCGCCACCCCGCTCCTTACTTCCGACCGCCACCCCGGACCTAGATTTCGACCGCCACCCCGGACCTTACTTCCGACCGCCACCCCGGTCATTGGTTCCGACCGCCACACCGGACGTTACTTCCGACCGCCACCCCGGACCTTGATTCCGACCGCTACCCCGGACCTTACCTCCAACCGCCACCCCGGACCTTACTTCCGACCGCCATCCCGGACCTTACTTCCGACCGCCATCCCGGACCTTACTTCCGACCGCCACCCCGGCCCATGGTTCCGGCCGCCACCAACTAAGTTGGTTCCGAACTCCACCCCGGACCTTGGTTCCGACCGCCACCCCGGACCTTGGTTCCGACCGCCACCTCGGACATGGGTTCCGACCGCCACCCCGGACATTGGTTCCGACCGCCACCCAGGACCTTGGTTCCGACCGCCACCCCGGACCTTGTTTCGGACCGCCACCCCGGACATGGGTTCCGACCGCCAACCCGGACCTTGGTTCCGACCGCCACCCCAGACCTTGGTTCGGACCGCCACCCCGGACCTTGGTTCAGAACGCCACCCCGGACCTTGGTTCCGTCCAACCCCCGGACCTTGGTTCCGACCGCCACCCCGGACCTTGGTTCCGACCGCCACCCCGGACCTTGGTTCCGACCGCCACCCCGGACCTTGGTTCCGACCGCCACCCTGGACACTGGATCCGACGGCCACCCCGGAACGTGATTCCGACCGCCACCCCGGTCCTTCGTTCCAACCGCCACTCCGGACCTTGGTTCCGACCGCCACCCCGGACCTTGGTTCCGACCGCCACGCCGGACCTTGGTTCCGACCGCCACCCCGGACCTTGGTTCCGACCGCCACCCCGGACCTTGGTTCCGACCGCCACCCCGGACCTTGGTTCCGACCGCCACCCCGGTAATTGGTTCCGACCGCCACCACGGAACTTGGTTCCGACCGCCACCCCGGACCTTGGTTCCGACCGCCACCCCAGACCTTGGTTCCAACCGCCACCCTGGACCTTGGTTCCGACCACCACCCTGGACATTGGATCCGACCGCCACCCCGGAACGTGGTTCCGACCGCCACCCCAGTCCTTGGTTCCAACCGCCACCACGGAACTTGGTTCCGACCGCCACGCCGGACCTTGGTTCCGACCGCCACCCCGGACCTTGGTTGCGTCCGCCACCCCGGACCTTGGTTCCGACCGCCACCCCGGACCGTGGTTCCGACCGCCACCTCGGCCTTGGTTCCGACCGGCACCCCGGACCGTGGTTCCGACCGCCACCCCGGACTTTGGTTCCGACCGCCACCACGGAACCTGGTTCCGACCGCCACACCGGACTTTGGTTCCGACCGCCACCCCGGACCTTTGTTCCGACTGCCACCCCGGACCTTGGTTCCGACCGCCACCCCGGACCTTGGTTCCGACCGCCACCCCGGACATTGGTTCCGACCGCCAACCCGGACCTTGGTTCCGACCGCCACCCCGGACCTTGGTTCCGACCGCCACCCCGGACCTTGGTTAAGAACGCCACCCCGGACCTTGGTTCCGTCCGCCACCCCGGACCTTGGTTCCGACCGCCGCCCCGGAACGTGGTTCCGACCGCCACCCCGGTCCTTGGTTCCAACCGCCACCCCGGACCTTGGTTCCGACCGTCAACCCGGACCTTGGCTCCGATCGCCACGCCGGACCTTGGTTCCGACCGCCACCCCGGACCTTGGTTCCGACCGCCACCTCGGACCTTGGTTCCAACCGCCACCCCGGACCTTGGTTCCGACCGCCATCCCGGACCTTGGTTCCGACCGCCACCCCGGACCTTGGTTCCGACCGCCACCACGGACATTGGTTCCGACCGCCACCCTGGACATTGGTTGCGACCGCCAAGCCGGACCTTTGTTCCGACCGCCACCCCGGACCTTGGTTCCGACCGCCACCCCGGACCTTGGTTCAGAACGCCACCCCGGACCTTGGTTCCGTCCGCCCCCCCGGACCTTGGTTCCGACCGCCACCCCGGACCTTGGTTCCGACCGCCGCCCCGCAACGTGGTTCCGACCGCCACCCCGGTCCTTGGTTCCGACCGCCACCCCGGACCTTACTTCCGACCGCCACCCCGGACCTTGATTCCGACCGCCACCCCGAACCTTACTTCCGACCGGCATCCCGGACGTTGGTTCCGACCGCCACCCCGGACGTTACTTCCGACCGCCACCCCAGACCTTGATTCCGACCGCCACCCCGGACCTTACATCCGACCGCCACACCGGACCTTACTTCCGACCGCCACCCCGGACCTTACTTCCGACTGCCATCCCGGACCTTACGTCCGACCGCCACCCCGGCCCATGGTTCCGGCCGCCACCCACTAAGTTGGTTCCGAACTCCACCCCGGACCTTGGTTCCGACCGCCACCCCGGACCTTGGTTCCGACCACCACCCCGGACCTTGGTTCCGACCGTCACCTCGGACATTGGTTCCGACCGCCACCCCGGACATTGGTTCCGACCGCTACCCCGGACCTTGGGTTCTGACCGCCAACACGGACCTTGGTTCCGCCCGCCACCTCGGACCTTGGTTCCGACCGCCAACCCAGACCTTGGTTCTGACCGCCACACCGGACATTGGTTCCGAACGCGAGCCCGGACCTTTGTTCCGACTGCACCCCCAGACCGTGGTTCCGCCCACCCCCCCGGACCTTGGTTCCGACTGCCAGCCCGGGCCTTGGTTCCGACCGCCTCCCCGCACCTTGGTTCCGACCGCCACGCCGGACCTTGGTCCCGACCGCCCGCCCAGGACCATGGTTCCGACCGCCACCACGGAACTTGTTTCCGACCGCCACCCCGGACTTTGGTTCCGAACGCCACCCCGGACCTTGGTGCCAACCGCCACCCAGGACCTTGGTTCCGACCGCCACACCGGACCTTGGTTCCTACAGCCACACCGGACCTTGGTTCCGACCGCCACGCCGGACCTTGGTTCCGACCGCCACCCCGGACATTGGTTCCGACCGCCTCCACGGAACTTGGTACCGACCGCCACCCTGGACCTTGGTTCCGACCGCCACCCCGGACCTTGGTTCCGACCGCCACCCCGGACCGTGGTTCCGACCGCCACCCCGGACCGTGGTTCCGACCGCCACCCCGGACTTTGGTTCCGACCGCCACCACGGAACCTGGTTCCGACCGCCACACCGGACTTTGGTTCCGACCGCCACCCAGGACCTTGTTTCCGACGGCCACCCCGGACCTTGGTTCCGACCGCCACCTCGGACATTGGTTCCGACCGCCACCACGGACATTGGTTCCGACCGCCAACCCGGACCTTGGTTCCAACCGCCACCCCGGACCTTGGTTCCGACCGCCACCCCGGACCTTGGTTCAGAACGCCACCCCGGACCTTGGTTCCGTCCGCCCCCCCGGACCTTGGTTCCGACCGCCACCCCGGACCTTGGTTCCGACCGCCGCCCCGGAACGTGGTTCCGACCGCCACCCCGGTCCTTGGTTCCAACCGCCACCCCGGACCTTGGTTCCGACCGCCAACCCGGACCTTGGTTCCGACCGCCAACCCGGACCTTGGTTCCGACCGCCACCCCGGTCCTTGGTTCCGACCGCCACGCCGGACCTTGGTTCCGACCGCCACCCCGGACCTTGGTTCCGACCGCCACCCCGGACCTTGGTTCCGACCGCCACCCCGGACCTTGGTTCCGACCGCCACCCCGGTAATTGGTTCCGACCGCCACCACGGAACTTGGTTCCGACCGCCACCCCGGACCTTGGTTCCGACCGCCACCCCAGACCTTGGTTCCAACCGCCACCCTGGACCTTGGTTCCGACCACCACCCTGGACATTGGATCCGACCGCCACCCCGGAACGTGGTTCCGACCGCCACCCCAGTCCTTGGTTCCAACCGCCACCACGGAACTTGGTTCCGACCGCCACGCCGGACCTTGGTTCCGACCGCCACCCCGGACCTTGGTTGCGTCCGCCACCCCGGACCTTGGTTCCGACCGCCACCCCGGACCGTGGTTCCGACCGCCACCTCGGCCTTGGTTCCGACCGGCACCCCGGACCGTGGTTCCGACCGCCACCCCGGACTTTGGTTCCGACCGCCACCACGGAACCTGGTTCCGACCGCCACACCGGACTTTGGTTCCGACCGCCACCCCGGACCTTTGTTCCGACTGCCACCCCGGACCTTGGTTCCGACCGCCACCCCGGACCTTGGTTCCGACCGCCACCCCGGACATTGGTTCCGACCGCCAACCCGGACCTTGGTTCCGACCGCCACCCCGGACCTTGGTTCCGACCACCACCCCGGACCTTGGTTCCGACCGTCACCTCGGACATTGGTTCCGACCGCCACCCCGGACATTGGTTCCGACCGCTACCCCGGACCTTGGGTTCTGACCGCCAACACGGACCTTGGTTCCGCCCGCCACCTCGGACCTTGGTTCCGACCGCCAACCCAGACCTTGGTTCTGACCGCCACACCGGACATTGGTTCCGAACGCGAGCCCGGACCTTTGTTCCGACTGCACCCCCAGACCGTGGTTCCGCCCACCCCCCCGGACCTTGGTTCCGACTGCCAGCCCGGGCCTTGGTTCCGACCGCCTCCCCGCACCTTGGTTCCGACCGCCACGCCGGACCTTGGTCCCGACCGCCCGCCCAGGACCATGGTTCCGACCGCCACCACGGAACTTGTTTCCGACCGCCACCCCGGACTTTGGTTCCGAACGCCACCCCGGACCTTGGTGCCAACCGCCACCCAGGACCTTGGTTCCGACCGCCACACCGGACCTTGGTTCCTACAGCCACACCGGACCTTGGTTCCGACCGCCACGCCGGACCTTGGTTCCGACCGCCACCCCGGACATTGGTTCCGACCGCCTCCACGGAACTTGGTACCGACCGCCACCCTGGACCTTGGTTCCGACCGCCACCCCGGACCTTGGTTCCGACCGCCACCCCGGACCGTGGTTCCGACCGCCACCCCGGACCGTGGTTCCGACCGCCACCCCGGACTTTGGTTCCGACCGCCACCACGGAACCTGGTTCCGACCGCCACACCGGACTTTGGTTCCGACCGCCACCCAGGACCTTGTTTCCGACGGCCACCCCGGACCTTGGTTCCGACCGCCACCTCGGACATTGGTTCCGACCGCCACCACGGACATTGGTTCCGACCGCCAACCCGGACCTTGGTTCCAACCGCCACCCCGGACCTTGGTTCCGACCGCCACCCCGGACCTTGGTTCAGAACGCCACCCCGGACCTTGGTTCCGTCCGCCCCCCCGGACCTTGGTTCCGACCGCCACCCCGGACCTTGGTTCCGACCGCCGCCCCGGAACGTGGTTCCGACCGCCACCCCGGTCCTTGGTTCCAACCGCCACCCCGGACCTTGGTTCCGACCGCCAACCCGGACCTTGGTTCCGACCGCCAACCCGGACCTTGGTTCCGACCGCCACCCCGGTCCTTGGTTCCGACCGCCACGCCGGACCTTGGTTCCGACCGCCACCCCGGACCTTGGTTCCGACCGCCACCCCGGACCTTGGTTCCGACCGCCACCCCGGACCTTGGTTCCGACCGCCACCCCGGTAATTGGTTCCGACCGCCACCACGGAACTTGGTTCCGACCGCCACCCCGGACCTTGGTTCCGACCGCCACCCCAGACCTTGGTTCCAACCGCCACCCTGGACCTTGGTTCCGACCACCACCCTGGACATTGGATCCGACCGCCACCCCGGAACGTGGTTCCGACCGCCACCCCAGTCCTTGGTTCCAACCGCCACCACGGAACTTGGTTCCGACCGCCACGCCGGACCTTGGTTCCGACCGCCACCCCGGACCTTGGTTGCGTCCGCCACCCCGGACCTTGGTTCCGACCGCCACCCCGGACCGTGGTTCCGACCGCCACCTCGGCCTTGGTTCCGACCGGCACCCCGGACCGTGGTTCCGACCGCCACCCCGGACTTTGGTTCCGACCGCCACCACGGAACCTGGTTCCGACCGCCACACCGGACTTTGGTTCCGACCGCCACCCCGGACCTTTGTTCCGACTGCCACCCCGGACCTTGGTTCCGACCGCCACCCCGGACCTTGGTTCCGACCGCCACCCCGGACATTGGTTCCGACCGCCAACCCGGACCTTGGTTCCGACCGCCACCCCGGACCTTGGTTCCGACCGCCACCCCGGACCTTGGTTAAGAACGCCACCCCGGACCTTGGTTCCGTCCGCCACCCCGGACCTTGGTTCCGACCGCCGCCCCGGAACGTGGTTCCGACCGCCACCCCGGTCCTTGGTTCCAACCGCCACCCCGGACCTTGGTTCCGACCGTCAACCCGGACCTTGGCTCCGATCGCCACGCCGGACCTTGGTTCCGACCGCCACCCCGGACCTTGGTTCCGACCGCCACCTCGGACCTTGGTTCCAACCGCCACCCCGGACCTTGGTTCCGACCGCCATCCCGGACCTTGGTTCCGACCGCCACCCCGGACCTTGGTTCCGACCGCCACCACGGACATTGGTTCCGACCGCCACCCTGGACATTGGTTGCGACCGCCAAGCCGGACCTTTGTTCCGACCGCCACCCCGGACCTTGGTTCCGACCGCCACCCCGGACCTTGGTTCAGAACGCCACCCCGGACCTTGGTTCCGTCCGCCCCCCCGGACCTTGGTTCCGACCGCCACCCCGGACCTTGGTTCCGACCGCCGCCCCGCAACGTGGTTCCGACCGCCACCCCGGTCCTTGGTTCCGACCGCCACCCCGGACCTTACTTCCGACCGCCACCCCGGACCTTGATTCCGACCGCCACCCCGAACCTTACTTCCGACCGGCATCCCGGACGTTGGTTCCGACCGCCACCCCGGACGTTACTTCCGACCGCCACCCCAGACCTTGATTCCGACCGCCACCCCGGACCTTACATCCGACCGCCACACCGGACCTTACTTCCGACCGCCACCCCGGACCTTACTTCCGACTGCCATCCCGGACCTTACGTCCGACCGCCACCCCGGCCCATGGTTCCGGCCGCCACCCACTAAGTTGGTTCCGAACTCCACCCCGGACCTTGGTTCCGACCGCCACCCCGGACCTTGGTTCCGACCACCACCCCGGACCTTGGTTCCGACCGTCACCTCGGACATTGGTTCCGACCGCCACCCCGGACATTGGTTCCGACCGCTACCCCGGACCTTGGGTTCTGACCGCCAACACGGACCTTGGTTCCGCCCGCCACCTCGGACCTTGGTTCCGACCGCCAACCCAGACCTTGGTTCTGACCGCCACACCGGACATTGGTTCCGAACGCGAGCCCGGACCTTTGTTCCGACTGCACCCCCAGACCGTGGTTCCGCCCACCCCCCCGGACCTTGGTTCCGACTGCCAGCCCGGGCCTTGGTTCCGACCGCCTCCCCGCACCTTGGTTCCGACCGCCACGCCGGACCTTGGTCCCGACCGCCCGCCCAGGACCATGGTTCCGACCGCCACCACGGAACTTGTTTCCGACCGCCACCCCGGACTTTGGTTCCGAACGCCACCCCGGACCTTGGTGCCAACCGCCACCCAGGACCTTGGTTCCGACCGCCACACCGGACCTTGGTTCCTACAGCCACACCGGACCTTGGTTCCGACCGCCACGCCGGACCTTGGTTCCGACCGCCACCCCGGACATTGGTTCCGACCGCCTCCACGGAACTTGGTACCGACCGCCACCCTGGACCTTGGTTCCGACCGCCACCCCGGACCTTGGTTCCGACCGCCACCCCGGACCGTGGTTCCGACCGCCACCCCGGACCGTGGTTCCGACCGCCACCCCGGACTTTGGTTCCGACCGCCACCACGGAACCTGGTTCCGACCGCCACACCGGACTTTGGTTCCGACCGCCACCCAGGACCTTGTTTCCGACGGCCACCCCGGACCTTGGTTCCGACCGCCACCTCGGACATTGGTTCCGACCGCCACCACGGACATTGGTTCCGACCGCCAACCCGGACCTTGGTTCCAACCGCCACCCCGGACCTTGGTTCCGACCGCCACCCCGGACCTTGGTTCAGAACGCCACCCCGGACCTTGGTTCCGTCCGCCCCCCCGGACCTTGGTTCCGACCGCCACCCCGGACCTTGGTTCCGACCGCCGCCCCGGAACGTGGTTCCGACCGCCACCCCGGTCCTTGGTTCCAACCGCCACCCCGGACCTTGGTTCCGACCGCCAACCCGGACCTTGGTTCCGACCGCCACGCCGGACCTTGGTTCCGACCGCCACCCAGGACCTTGGTTCCGACCGCCACCTCGGACCATGGTTTCGACCGGCACCCTGCACCTTGGTTCCGACCGCCACCCCGGACCTTGGTTCCGACCGCCACCCCGGACCTTGGTTCCGAACGCAACCCCGGACCTTGGTTCCGACCGCCACTCCGGACCTTGGTTCCGACCACCACCTCGGACCTTGGTTCCGACCGCCACCCCGGACCTTACTTCCGACCGCCACCCCGGACCTTGGTTCCGACCGCCACCCCGGACCTTGGTTCCGACCGCCACCCTGGACACTGGATCCGACGGCCACCCCGGAACGTGATTCCGACCGCCACCCCGGTCCTTCGTTCCAACCGCCACTCCGGACCTTGGTTCCGACCGCCACCCCGGACCTTGGTTCCGACCGCCACGCCGGACCTTGGTTCCGACCGCCACCCCGGACCTTGGTTCCGACCGCCACCCCGGACCTTGGTTCCGACCGCCACCCCGGACCTTGGTTCCGACCGCCACCCCGGTAATTGGTTCCGACCGCCACCACGGAACTTGGTTCCGACCGCCACCCCGGACCTTGGTTCCGACCGCCACCCCAGACCTTTGTTCCAACCGCCACCCTGGACCTTGGTTCCGACCGCCACCCTGGACATTGGATCCGACCGCCACCCCGGAACGTGGTTCCGACCGCCACCCCAGTCCTTGGTTCCAACCGCCACCACGGAACCTGGTTCCGACCGCCACGCCGGACCTTGGTTCCGACCGCCACCCCGGACCTTGGTTGCGTCCGCCACCCCGGACCTTGGTTCCGACCGCCACCCCGGACCGTGGTTCCGACCGCCACCTCGGCCTTGGTTCCGACCGGCACCCCGGACCGTGGTTCCGACCGCCACCCCGGACTTTGGTTCCGACCGCCACCACGGAACCTGGTTCCGACCGCCACACCGGACTTTGGTTCCGACCGCAACCCCGGACCTTGGTTCCGACTGCCACCCCGGACCTTGGTTCCGACCGCCACCCCGGACCTTGGTTCCGACCGCCACCCCGGACATTGGTTCCGACCGCCACCCCGGACCTTGGTTCCGTCCGCCACCCCGGACCTTGGTTCCGACCGCCGCCCCGGAACGTGGTTCCGACCGCCACCCCGGTCCTTGGTTCCAACCGCCAACCCGGACCTTGGTTCCGACCGTCAACCCGGACCTTGGTTCCGATCGCCACGCCGGACCTTGGTTCCGACCGCCACCCCGGACCTTGGTTCCGACCGCCACCTCGGACCTTGGTTCCAACCGCCACCCCGGACCTTGGTTCCGACCGCCATCCCGGACCTTGGTTCCGACCGCCACCCCGGACCTTGGTTCCGACCGCCACCACGGACATTGGTTCCGACCGCCACCCTGGACATTGGTTGCGACCGCCAAGCCGGACCTTTGTTCCGACCGCCACCCCGGACCTTGGTTCCGACCGCCACCCCGGACCTTGGTTCAGAACGCCACCCCGGACCTTGGTTCCGTCCGCCCCCCCGGACCTTGGTTCCGACCGCCACCGCGGACCTTGGTTCCGACCGCCGCCCCGGAACGTGGTTCCGACCGCCACCCCGGTCCTTGGTTCCGACCGCCACCCCGGACCTTACTTCCGACCGCCTCCCCGGACCTTGATTCCGACCGCCACCCCGAACCTTACTTCCGACCGGCATCCCGGACGTTGGTTCCGACCGCCACCCCGGACGTTACTTCCGACCGCCACCCCAGACCTTGATTCCGACCGCCACCCCGGACCTTACATCCGACCGCCACCCCGGACCTTACTTCCGACCGCCACCCCGGACCTTACTTCCGACTGCCATCCCGGACCTTACGTCCGACCGCCACCCCGGCCCATGGTTCCGGCCGCCACCCACTAAGTTGGTTCCGAACTCCACCCCGGACCTTGGTTCCGACCGCCACCCCGGACCTTGGTTCCGACCACCACCCCGGACCTTGGTTCCGACCGTCACCTCGGACATTGGTTCCGACCGCCACCCCGGACATTGGTTCCGACCGCTACCCCGGACCTTGGGTTCTGACCGCCAACACGGACCTTGGTTCCGCCCGCCACCTCGGACCTTGGTTCCGACCGCCAACCCAGACCTTGGTTCTGACCGCCACACCGGACATTGGTTCCGAACGCGAGCCCGGACCTTTGTTCCGACTGCACCCCCAGACCGTGGTTCCGCCCACCCCCCCGGACCTTGGTTCCGACTGCCAGCCCGGGCCTTGGTTCCGACCGCCTCCCCGCACCTTGGGTCCGACCGCCACGCCGGACCTTGGTCCCGACCGCCCGCCCAGGACCATGGTTCCGACCGCCACCACGGAACTTGTTTCCGACCGCCACCCCGGACATTGGTTCCGAACGCCACCCCGGACCTTGGTGCCAACCGCCACCCAGGACCTTGGTTCCGACCGCCACCCCGGACCTTGGTTCCGACAGCCACACCGGACCTTGGTTCCGACCGCCACGCCGGACCTTGGTTCCGACCGCCACCCCGGACATTGGTTCCGACCGCCTCCACGGAACTTGGTTCCGACCGCCACCCTGGACCTTGGTTCCGACCGCAACCCCGGACCTTGGTTCCGACCGCCACCCCGGACCGTGGTTCCGACCGCCACCCCGGACCGTGGTTCCGACCGCCACCCCGGACTTTGGTTCCGACCGCCACCACGGAACCTGGTTCCGACCGCCACACCGGACTTTGGTTCCGACCGCCACCCAAGACCTTGGTTCCGACCGCCACCCCGGACCTTGGTTCCGACCGCCACCTCGGACATTGGTTCCGACCGCCATCACGGACATTGGTTCCGACCGCCAACCCGGACCTTGGTTCCAACCGCCACCCCGGACCTTGGTTCCGACCGCCACCCCGGACCTTGGTTCCGAACGCAACCCCGGACCTTGGTTCCGACCGCCACTCCGGACCTTGGTTCCGACCACCACCTCGGACCTTGGTTCCGACCGCCACCCCGGACCGTGGTTCCGACCGCCACCCCGGACCTTGGTTCCGACCGCCACCCCGGACCTTGGTTCCGACCGCCACCCTGGACACCGGATCCGACGGCCACCCCGGAACGTGATTCCGACCGCCACCCCGGTCCTTCGTTCCAACCGCCACTCCGGACCTTGGTTCCGACCGCCACCCCGGACCTTGGTTCCGACCGCCACGCCGGACCTTGGTTCCGACCGCCACCCCGGACCTTGGTTCCGACCGCCACCCCGGACCTTGGTTCCGACCGCCACCCCGGACCTTGGTTCCGACCGCCACCCCGGTAATTGGTTCCGACCGCCACCACGGAACTTGGTTCCGACCGCCACCCCGGACCTTGGTTCCGACCGCCACCCCAGACCTTGGTTCCAACCGCCACCCTGGACCTTGGTTCCGACCGCCACCCTGGACATTGGATCCGACCGCCACCCCGGAACGTGGTTCCAACCGCCACCCCAGTCCTTGGTTCCAACCGCCACCACGGAACCTGGTTCCGACCGCCACGCCGGACCTTGGTTCCGACCGCCACCCCGGACCTTGGTTGCGTCCGCCACCCCGGACCTTGGTTCCGACCGCCACCCCGGACCGTGGTTCCGACCGCCACCTCGGCCTTGGTTCCGACCGGCACCCCGGACCGTGGTTCCGACCGCCACCCCGGACTTTGGTTCCGACCGCCACCACGGAACCTGGTTCCGACCGCCACACCGGACTTTGGTTCCGACCGCCACCCCGGACCTTGGTTCCGACTGCCACCCCGGACCTTGGTTCCGACCGCCACCCCGGACCTTGGTTCCGACCGCCACCCCGGACATTGGTTCCGACCGCCACCCCGGACCTTGGTTCCGTCCGCCACCCCGGACCTTGGTTCCGACCGCCGCCCCGGAACGTGGTTCCGACCGCCACCCCGGTCCTTGGTTCCAACCGCCAACCCGGACCTTGGTTCCGACCGTCAACCCGGACCTTGGTTCCGATCGCCAGGCCGGACCTTGGTTCCGACCGCCACCCCGGACCTTGGATCCGACCGCCACCTCGGACCTTGGTTCCAACCGCCACCCCGGACCTTGGTTCCGACCGCCATCCCGGACCTTGGTTCCGACCGCCACCCCGGACCTTGGTTCCGACCGCCACCACGGACATTGGTTCCGACCGCCACCCTGGACATTGGTTGCGACCGCCAAGCCGGACCTTTGTTCCGACCGCCACCCCGGACCTTGGTTCCGACCGCCACCCCGGACCTTGGTTCAGAAAGCCACCCCGGACCTTGGTTCCGTCCGCCCCCCCGGACCTTGGTTCCGACCGCCACCCCGGACCTTGGTTCCGACCGCCGCCCCGGAACGTGGTTCCGACCGCCACCCCGGTCCTTGGTTCCGACCGCCACCCCGGACCTTACTTCCGACCGCCACCCCGGACCTTGATTCCGACCGCCACCCCGAACCTTACTTCCGACCGGCATCCCGGACGTTGGTTCCGACCGCCACCCCGGACGTTACTTCCGACCGCCACACCAGACCTTGATTCCGACCGCCACCCCGGACCTTACATCCGACCGCCACACCGGACCTTACTTCCGACCGCCACCCCGGACCTTACTTCCGACTGCCATCCCGGACCTTACGTCCGACCGCCACCCCGGCCCATGGTTCCGGCCGCCACCCACTAAGTTGGTTCCGAACTCCACCCCGGACCTTGGTTCCGACCGCCACCCCGGACCTTGGTTCCGACCACCACCCCGGACCTTGGTTCCGACCGTCACCTCGGACATTGGTTCCGACCGCCACCCCGGACATTGGTTCCGACCGCTACCCCGGACCTTGGGTTCTGACCGCCAACACGGACCTTGGTTCCGCCCGCCACCTCGGACCTTGGTTCCGACCGCCAACCCAGACCTTGGTTCTGACCGCCACACCGGACATTGGTTCCGAACGCGAGCCCGGACCTTTGTTCCGACTGCACCCCCAGACCGTGGTTCCGCCCACCCCCCCGGACCTTGGTTCCGACTGCCAGCCCGGGCCTTGGTTCCGACCGCCTCCCCGCACCTTGGTTCCGACCGCCACGCCGGACCTTGGTCCCGACCGCCCGCCCAGGACCATGGTTCCGACCGCCACCACGGAACTTGTTTCCGACCGCCACCCCGGACTTTGGTTCCGACCGCCACCCCGGACCTTGGTTCCGACTGCCACCCCGGACCTTGGTTCCGACCGCCACCCCGGACCTTGGTTCCGACCGCCACCCCGGACATTGGTTCCGACCGCCACCCCGGACCTTGGTTCCGTCCGCCACCCCGGACCTTGGTTCCGACCGCCGCCCCGGAACGTGGTTCCGACCGCCACCCCGGTCCTTGGTTCCAACCGCCAACCCGGACCTTGGTTCCGACCGTCAACCCGGACCTTGGTTCCGATCGCCACGCCGGACCTTGGTTCCGACCGCCACCCCGGACCTTGGTTCCGACCGCCACCTCGGACCTTGGTTCCAACCGCCACCCCGGACCTTGGTTCCGACCGCCATCCCGGACCTTGGTTCCGACCGCCACCCCGGACCTTGGTTCCGACCGCCACCACGGACATTGGTTCCGACCGCCACCCTGGACATTGGTTGCGACCGCCAAGCCGGACATTTGTTCCGACCGCCACCCCGGACCTTGGTTCCGACCGCCACCCCGGACCTTGGTTCAGAACGCCACCCCGGACCTTGGTTCCGTCCGCCCCCCCGGACCTTGGTTCCGACCGCCACCCCGGACCTTGGTTCCGACCGCCGCCCCGGAACGTGGTTCCGACCGCCACCCCGGTCCTTGGTTCCGACCGCCACCCCGGACCTTACTTCCGACCGCCACCCCGGACCTTGATTCCGACCGCCACCCCGAACCTTACTTCCGACCGGCATCCCGGACGTTGGTTCCGACCGCCACCCCGGACGTTACTTCCGACCGCCACCCCAGACCTTGATTCCGACCGCCACCCCGGACCTTACATCCGACCGCCACACCGGACCTTACTTCCGACCGCCACCCCGGACCTTACTTCCGACTGCCATCCCGGACCTTACGTCCGACCGCCACCCCGGCCCATGGTTCCGGCCGCCACCCACTAAGTTGGTTCCGAACTCCACCCCGGACCTTGGTTCCGACCGCCACCCCGGACCTTGGTTCCGACCACCACCCCGGACCTTGGTTCCGACCGTCACCTCGGACATTGGTTCCGACCGCCACCCCGGACATTGGTTCCGACCGCTACCCCGGACCTTGGGTTCTGACCGCCAACACGGACCTTGGTTCCGCCCGCCACCTCGGACCTTGGTTCCGACCGCCAACCCAGACCTTGGTTCTGACCGCCACACCGGACATTGGTTCCGAACGCGAGCCCGGACCTTTGTTCCGACTGCACCCCCAGACCGTGGTTCCGCCCACCCCCCCGGACCTTGGTTCCGACTGCCAGCCCGGGCCTTGGTTCCGACCGCCTCCCCGCACCTTGGTTCCGACCGCCACGCCGGACCTTGGTCCCGACCGCCCGCCCAGGACCATGGTTCCGACCGCCACCACGGAACTTGTTTCCGACCGCCACCCCGGACTTTGGTTCCGAACGCCACCCCGGACCTTGGTGCCAACCGCCACCCAGGACCTTGGTTCCGACCGCCACCCCGGACCTTGGTTCCGACAGCCACACCGGACCTTGGTTCCGACCACCACGCCGGACCTTGGTTCCGACCGCCACCCCGGACATTGGTTCCGACCGCCTCCACGGAACTTGGTTCCGACCGCCACCCTGGACCTTGGTTCCGACCGCCACCCCGGACCTTGGTTCCGACCGCCACCCCGGACCGTGGTTCCGACCGCCACCCCGGACCGTGGTTCCGACCGCCACCCCGGACATTGGTTCCGACCGCCTCCACGGAACTTGGTTCCGACCGCCACCCTGGACCTTGGTTCCGACCGCCACCCCGGACCTTGGTTCCGACCGCCACCACGGAACCTGGTTCCGACCGCCACACCGGACTTTGGTTCCGACCGCCACCCAAGACCTTGGTTCCGACCGCCACCCCGGACCTTGGTTCCGACCGCCACCTCGGACATTGGTTCCGACCGCCACCACGGACATTGGTTCCGACCGCCAACCCGGACCTTGGTTCCAACCGCCACCCCGGACCTTGGTTCCGACCGCCACCCCGGACCTTGGTTCAGAACGCCACCCCGGACTTTGGTTCCGTCCGCCCCCCCGGACCTTGGTTCCGACCGCCACCCCGGACCTTGGTTCCGACCGCCGCCCCGGAACGTGGTTCCGACCGCCACCCCGGTCCTTGGTTCCAACCGCCACCCCGGACCTTGGTTCCGACCGCCAACCCGGACCTTGGTTCCGACCGCCACGCCGGACCTTGGTTCCGACCGCCACCCCGGACCTTGGTTCCGACCGCCACCTCGGACCATGGTTTCGACCGGCACCCTGCACCTTGGTTCCGACCGCCACCCCGGACCTTGGTTCCGACCGCCACCCCGGACCTTGGTTCCGAACGCAACCCCGGACCTTGGTTCCGACCGCCACTCCGGACCTTGGTTCCGACCACCACCTCGGACCTTGGTTCCGACCGCCACCCCGGACCTTACTTCCGACCGCCACCCTGGACCTAGATTCCGACCGCCACCCCGGACCTTACTTCCGACCGCCACCCCGGTCGTTGGTTCCGACCGCCACCCCGGACGTTACTTCCGACCGCCACCCCGGACCTTGATTCCGACCGCCAACCCGGACCTTACTTCCGACCGCCACCCCGGACCTTACATCCGACCGCCACCCCGGACCTTACTTACGACCGCCATCCCGGACCTTACTTCCGACCGCCACCCCGGCCCATGGTTCCGGCCGCCACCCAGTAAGTTGGTTCCGAACTCCACCCCGGACCTTGGTTCCGACCGCCACCCCGGACCTTGGTTCCGACCGCCACCCCAGAACGTGGTTCCCACCGCCACCCCTGACCTTGGTTCCGACCGCCACACCGGACCTTGGTTCCGACCGCCACCCCGGACCTTGGTTCCGACTGCCAACCCCGGACCTTGGTTCCGACCGCGACCCCGGACCTTGGTTCCGACCGGCACCCCGGACCTTGGTTCGGACCGCCACCCTGGACCTTGGTTCCGACCGCCACCCCGGACCTTGGTTCCGACCGCCACCTCGGAAATTGGTTCCGACCGCCACCCTGGACATTGGTTGCGACCGCCAAGCCGGACGTTTGTTCCGACCGCCACCCCGGACCTTGGTTCCGACCGCCACCCCGGACCTTGGTTCAGAACGCCACCCCGGACCTTGGTTCCGTCCGCCCGCCCGGACCTTGGTTCCGACCGCCACCCCGGACCTTGGTTCCGACCGCCGCCCCGGAACGTGGTTCCGACCGCCACCCCGGTCCTTGATTCCGACCGCTACCCCGGACCTTACCTCCGACCGCCACCCCGGACCTTACTTCCGACCGCCATCCCGGACCTTACTTCCGACCGCCATCCCGGACCTTACTTCCGACCGCCACCCCGGCCCATGGTTCCGGCCGCCACCAACTAAGTTGGTTCCGAACTCCACCCCGGACCTTGGTTCCGACCGCCACCCCGGACCTTGGTTCCGACCGCCACCTCGGACATTGGTTCCGACCGCCACCCCGGACATTGGTTCCGACCGCCACCCAGGACCTTGGTTCCGACCGCCACCCCGGACCTTGTTTCGGACCGCCACCCCGGACATGGGTTCCGACCGCCAACCCGGACCTTGGTTCCGACCGCCACCCCAGACCTTGGTTCGGACCGCCACCCCGGACATGGGTTCCGACCGCCACCCCAGACCTTGGTTCGGACCGCCACCCCGGACCTTGGTTCAGAACGCCACCCCGGACCTTGGTTCCGTCCAACCCCCGGACCTTGGTTCCGACCGCCACCCCGGACCTTGGTTCCGACCGCCACCCCGGACCTTGGTTCCGACCGCCACCCCGGACCTTGGTTCCGACCGCCACCCTGGACACTGGATCCGACGGCCACCCCGGAACGTGATTCCGAGCGCCACCCCGGTCCTTCGTTCCAACCGCCACTCCGGACCTTGGTTCCGACCGCCACCCCGGACCTTGGTTCCGACCGCCACGCCGGACCTTGGTTCCGACCGCCACCCCGGACCTTGGTTCCGACCGCCACCCCGGACCTTGGTTCCGACCGCCACCCCGGACCTTGGTTCCGACCGCCACCCCGGTAATTGGTTCCGACCGCCACCACGGAACTTGGTTCCGACCGCCACCCCGGACCTTGGTTCCGACCGCCACCCCAGACCTTGGTTCCGACTGCCACCCTGGACCTTGGTTCCGACCGCCACCCTGGACATTGGATCCGACCGCCACCCCGGAACGTGGTTCCGACCGCCACCCCAGTCCTTGGTTCCAACCGCCACCACGGAACTTGGTTCCGACCGCCACGCCGGACCTTGGTTCCGACCGCCACCCCGGACCTTGGTTGCGTCCGCCACCCCGGACCTTGGTTCCGACCGCCACCCCGGACCGTGGTTCCGACCGCCACCTCGGCCTTGGTTCCGACCGGCACCCCGGACCGTGGTTCCGACCGCCACCCCGGACTTTGGTTCCGACCGCCACCACGGAACCTGGTTCCGACCGCCACACCGGACTTTGGTTCCGACCGCCACCCCGGACCTTGGTTCCGACTGCCACCCCGGACCTTGGTTCCGACCGCCACCCCGGACCTTGGTTCCGACCGCCACCCCGGACATTGGTTCCGACCGCCAACCCGGACCTTGGTTCCGACCGCCACCCTGGACCTTGGTTCCGACCGCCACCCCGGACCTTGGTTCAGAACGCCACCCCGGACCTTGGTTCCGTCCGCCACCCCGGACCTTGGTTCCGACCGCCGCCCCGGAACGTGGTTCCGACCGCCACCCCGGTCCTTGGTTCCAACCGCCACCCCGGACCTTGGTTCCGACCGTCAACCCGGACCTTGGTTCCGATCGCCACGCCGGACCTTGGTTCCGACCGCCACCCCGGACCTTGGTTCCGACCGCCACCTCGGACCTTGGTTCCAACCGCCACCCCGGACCTTGGTTCCGACCGCCATCCCGGACCTTGGTTCCGACCGCCACCCCGGACCTTGGTTCCGACCGCCACCACGGACATTGGTTCCGACCGCCACCCTGGACATTGGTTGCGACCGCCAAGCCGGACCTTTGTTCCGACCGCCACCCCGGACCTTGGTTCCGACCGCCACCCCGGACCTTGGTTCAGAACGCCACCCCGGACCTTGGTTCCGTCCGCCCCCCCGGACCTTGGTTCCGACCGCCACCCCGGACCTTGGTTCCGACCGCCGCCCCGGAACGTGGTTCCGACCGCCACCCCGGTCCTTGGTTCCGACCGCCACCCCGGACCTTACTTCCGACCGCCACCCCGGACCTTGATTCCGACCGCCACCCCGAACCTTACTTCCGACCGGCATCCCGGACGTTGGTTCCGACCGCCACCCCGGACGTTACTTCCGACCGCCACCCCAGACCTTGATTCCGACCGCCACCCCGGACCTTACATCCGACCGCCACACCGGACCTTATTTCCGACCGCCACCCCGGACCTTACTTCCGACTGCCATCCCGGACCTTACGTCCGACCGCCACCCCGGCCCATGGTTCCGGCCGCCACCCACTAAGTTGGTTCCGAACTCCACCCCGGACCTTGGTTCCGACCGCCACCCCGGACCTTGGTTCCGACCACCACCCCGGACCTTGGTTCCGACCGTCACCTCGGACATTGGTTCCGACCGCCACCCCGGACATTGGTTCCGACCGCTACCCCGGACCTTGGGTTCTGACCGCCAACACGGACCTTGGTTCCGCCCGCCACCTCGGACCTTGGTTCCGACCGCCAACCCAGACCTTGGTTCTGACCGCCACACCGGACATTGGTTCCGAACGCGAGCCCGGACCTTTGTTCCGACTGCACCCCCAGACCGTGGTTCCGCCCACCCCCCCGGACCTTGGTTCCGACTGCCAGCCCGGGCCTTGGTTCCGACCGCCTCCCCGCACCTTGGTTCCGACCGCCACGCCGGACCTTGGTCCCGACCGCCCGCCCAGGACCATGGTTCCGACCGCCACCACGGAACTTGTTTCCGACCGCCACCCCGGACTTTGGTTCCGAACGCCACCCCGGACCTTGGTGCCAACCGCCACCCAGGACCTTGGTTCCGACCGCCACCCCGGACCTTGGTTCCGACAGCCACACCGGACCTTGGTTCCGACCACCACGCCGGACCTTGGTTCCGACCGCCACCCCGGACATTGGTTCCGACCGCCTCCACGGAACTTGGTTCCGACCGCCACCCTGGACCTTGGTTCCGACCGCCACCCCGGACCTTGGTTCCGACCGCCACCCCGGACCGTGGTTCCGACCGCCACCCCGGACCGTGGTTCCGACCGCCACCCCGGACTTTGGTTCCGACCGCCACCACGGAACCTGGTTCCGACCGCCACACCGGACTTTGGTTCCGACCGCCACCCAAGACCTTGGTTCCGACCGCCACCCCGGACCTTGGTTCCGACCGCCACCTCGGACATTGGTTCCGACCGCCACCACGGACATTGGTTCCGACCGCCAACCCGGACCTTGGTTCCAACCGCCACCCCGGACCTTGGTTCCGACCGCCACCCCGGACCTTGGTTCAGAACGCCACCCCGGACTTTGGTTCCGTCCGCCCCCCCGGACCTTGGTTCCGACCGCCACCCCGGACCTTGGTTCCGACCGCCGCCCCGGAACGTGGTTCCGACCGCCACCCCGGTCCTTGGTTCCAACCGCCACCCCGGACCTTGGTTCCGACCGCCAACCCGGACCTTGGTTCCGACCGCCACGCCGGACCTTGGTTCCGACCGCCACCCCGGACCTTGGTTCCGACCGCCACCTCGGACCATGGTTTCGACCGGCACCCTGCACCTTGGTTCCGACCGCCACCCCGGACCTTGGTTCCGACCGCCACCCCGGACCTTGGTTCCGAACGCAACCCCGGACCTTGGTTCCGACCGCCACTCCGGACCTTGGTTCCGACCACCACCTCGGACCTTGGTTCCGACCGCCACCCCGGACCTTACTTCCGACCGCCACCCTGGACCTAGATTCCGACCGCCACCCCGGACCTTACTTCCGACCGCCACCCCGGTCGTTGGTTCCGACCGCCACCCCGGACGTTACTTCCGACCGCCACCCCGGACCTTGATTCCGACCGCCAACCCGGACCTTACTTCCGACCGCCACCCCGGACCTTACATCCGACCGCCACCCCGGACCTTACTTACGACCGCCATCCCGGACCTTACTTCCGACCGCCACCCCGGCCCATGGTTCCGGCCGCCACCCAGTAAGTTGGTTCCGAACTCCACCCCGGACCTTGGTTCCGACCGCCACCCCGGACCTTGGTTCCGACCGCCACCCCAGAACGTGGTTCCCACCGCCACCCCTGACCTTGGTTCCGACCGCCACACCGGACCTTGGTTCCGACCGCCACCCCGGACCTTGGTTCCGACTGCCAACCCCGGACCTTGGTTCCGACCGCGACCCCGGACCTTGGTTCCGACCGGCACCCCGGACCTTGGTTCGGACCGCCACCCTGGACCTTGGTTCCGACCGCCACCCCGGACCTTGGTTCCGACCGCCACCTCGGAAATTGGTTCCGACCGCCACCCTGGACATTGGTTGCGACCGCCAAGCCGGACGTTTGTTCCGACCGCCACCCCGGACCTTGGTTCCGACCGCCACCCCGGACCTTGGTTCAGAACGCCACCCCGGACCTTGGTTCCGTCCGCCCGCCCGGACCTTGGTTCCGACCGCCACCCCGGACCTTGGTTCCGACCGCCGCCCCGGAACGTGGTTCCGACCGCCACCCCGGTCCTTGATTCCGACCGCTACCCCGGACCTTACCTCCGACCGCCACCCCGGACCTTACTTCCGACCGCCATCCCGGACCTTACTTCCGACCGCCATCCCGGACCTTACTTCCGACCGCCACCCCGGCCCATGGTTCCGGCCGCCACCAACTAAGTTGGTTCCGAACTCCACCCCGGACCTTGGTTCCGACCGCCACCCCGGACCTTGGTTCCGACCGCCACCTCGGACATTGGTTCCGACCGCCACCCCGGACATTGGTTCCGACCGCCACCCAGGACCTTGGTTCCGACCGCCACCCCGGACCTTGTTTCGGACCGCCACCCCGGACATGGGTTCCGACCGCCAACCCGGACCTTGGTTCCGACCGCCACCCCAGACCTTGGTTCGGACCGCCACCCCGGACATGGGTTCCGACCGCCACCCCAGACCTTGGTTCGGACCGCCACCCCGGACCTTGGTTCAGAACGCCACCCCGGACCTTGGTTCCGTCCAACCCCCGGACCTTGGTTCCGACCGCCACCCCGGACCTTGGTTCCGACCGCCACCCCGGACCTTGGTTCCGACCGCCACCCCGGACCTTGGTTCCGACCGCCACCCTGGACACTGGATCCGACGGCCACCCCGGAACGTGATTCCGAGCGCCACCCCGGTCCTTCGTTCCAACCGCCACTCCGGACCTTGGTTCCGACCGCCACCCCGGACCTTGGTTCCGACCGCCACGCCGGACCTTGGTTCCGACCGCCACCCCGGACCTTGGTTCCGACCGCCACCCCGGACCTTGGTTCCGACCGCCACCCCGGACCTTGGTTCCGACCGCCACCCCGGTAATTGGTTCCGACCGCCACCACGGAACTTGGTTCCGACCGCCACCCCGGACCTTGGTTCCGACCGCCACCCCAGACCTTGGTTCCGACTGCCACCCTGGACCTTGGTTCCGACCGCCACCCTGGACATTGGATCCGACCGCCACCCCGGAACGTGGTTCCGACCGCCACCCCAGTCCTTGGTTCCAACCGCCACCACGGAACTTGGTTCCGACCGCCACGCCGGACCTTGGTTCCGACCGCCACCCCGGACCTTGGTTGCGTCCGCCACCCCGGATCTTGGTTCCGACCGCCACCCCGGACCGTGGTTCCGACCGCCACCTCGGCCTTGGTTCCGACCGGCACCCCGGACCGTGGTTCCGACCGCCACCCCGGACTTTGGTTCCGACCGCCACCACGGAACCTGGTTCCGACCGCCACACCGGACTTTGGTTCCGACCGCCACCCCGGACCTTGGTTCCGACTGCCACCCCGGACCTTGGTTCCGACCGCCACCCCGGACCTTGGTTCCGACCGCCACCCCGGACATTGGTTCCGACCGCCAACCCGGACCTTGGTTCCGACCGCCACCCTGGACCTTGGTTCCGACCGCCACCCCGGACCTTGGTTCAGAACGCCACCCCGGACCTTGGTTCCGTCCGCCACCCCGGACCTTGGTTCCGACCGCCGCCCCGGAACGTGGTTCCGACCGCCACCCCGGTCCTTGGTTCCAACCGCCACCCCGGACCTTGGTTCCGACCGTCAACCCGGACCTTGGTTCCGATCGCCACGCCGGACCTTGGTTCCGACCGCCACCCCGGACCTTGGTTCCGACCGCCACCTCGGACCTTGGTTCCAACCGCCACCCCGGACCTTGGTTCCGACCGCCATCCCGGACCTTGGTTCCGACCGCCACCCCGGACCTTGGTTCCGACCGCCACCACGGACATTGGTTCCGACCGCCACCCTGGACATTGGTTGCGACCGCCAAGCCGGACCTTTGTTCCGACCGCCACCCCGGACCTTGGTTCCGACCGCCACCCCGGACCTTGGTTCAGAACGCCACCCCGGACCTTGGTTCCGTCCGCCCCCCCGGACCTTGGTTCCGACCGCCACCCCGGACCTTGGTTCCGACCGCCGCCCCGGAACGTGGTTCCGACCGCCACCCCGGTCCTTGGTTCCGACCGCCACCCCGGACCTTACTTCCGACCGCCACCCCGGACCTTGATTCCGACCGCCACCCCGAACCTTACTTCCGACCGGCATCCCGGACGTTGGTTCCGACCGCCACCCCGGACGTTACTTCCGACCGCCACCCCAGACCTTGATTCCGACCGCCACCCCGGACCTTACATCCGACCGCCACACCGGACCTTATTTCCGACCGCCACCCCGGACCTTACTTCCGACTGCCATCCCGGACCTTACGTCCGACCGCCACCCCGGCCCATGGTTCCGGCCGCCACCCACTAAGTTGGTTCCGAACTCCACCCCGGACCTTGGTTCCGACCGCCACCCCGGACCTTGGTTCCGACCACCACCCCGGACCTTGGTTCCGACCGTCACCTCGGACATTGGTTCCGACCGCCACCCCGGACATTGGTTCCGACCGCTACCCCGGACCTTGGGTTCTGACCGCCAACACGGACCTTGGTTCCGCCCGCCACCTCGGACCTTGGTTCCGACCGCCAACCCAGACCTTGGTTCTGACCGCCACACCGGACATTGGTTCCGAACGCGAGCCCGGACCTTTGTTCCGACTGCACCCCCAGACCGTGGTTCCGCCCACCCCCCCGGACCTTGGTTCCGACTGCCAGCCCGGGCCTTGGTTCCGACCGCCTCCCCGCACCTTGGTTCCGACCGCCACGCCGGACCTTGGTCCCGACCGCCCGCCCAGGACCATGGTTCCGACCGCCACCACGGAACTTGTTTCCGACCACCACCCCGGACTTTGGTTCCGAACGCCACCCCGGACCTTGGTGCCAACCGCCACCCAGGACCTTGGTTCCGACCGCCACCCCGGACCTTGGTTCCGACAGCCACACCGGACCTTGGTTCCGACCGCCACGCCGGACCTTGGTTCCGACCGCCACCCCGGACATTGGTTCCGACCGCCTCCACGGAACTTGGTTCCGACCGCCACCCTGGACCTTGGTTCCGACCGCCACCCCGGACCTTGGTTCCGACCGCCACCCCGGACCGTGGTTCCGACCGCCACCCCGGACCGTGGTTCCGACCGCCACCCCGGATTTTGGTTCCGACCGCCACCACGGAACCTGGTTCCGACCGCCACACCGGACTTTGGTTCCGACCGCCACCCAGGACCTTGGTTCCGACGGCCACCCCGGACCTTGGTTCCGACCGCCACCTCGGACATTGGTTCCGACCGCCACCACGGACATTGGTTCCGACCGCCAACCCGGACCTTGGTTCCGATCGCCACCCCGGACCTTGGTTCCGACCGCCACCCCGGACCTTGGTTCAGAACGCCACCCCGGACCTTGGTTCCGTCCGCCCCCCCGGACCTTGGTTCCGACCGCCACCCCGGACCTTGGTTCCGACCGCCGCCCCGGAACGTGGTTCCGACCGCCACCCCGGTCCTTGGTTCCAACCGCCACCCCGGACCTTGGTTCCGACCGCCAACCCGGACCTTGGTTCCGACCGCCACGCCGGACCTTGGTTCCGACCGCCACCCCGGACCTTGGTTCCGACCGCCACCTCGGACCATGGTTTCGACCGGCACCCTGCACCTTGGTTCCGACCGCCACCCCGGACCTTGGTTCCGACCGCCACCCCGGACCTTGGTTCCGAACGCAACCCCGGACCTTGGTTCCGACCGCCACTCCGGACCTTGGTTCCGACCACCACCTCGGACCTTGGTTCCGACCGCCACCCCGGACCTTACTTCCGACCGCCACCCTGGACCTAGATTCCGACCGCCACCCCGGACCTTACTTCCGACCGCCACCCCGGTCGTTGGTTCCGACCGCCACCCCGGACGTTACTTCCGACCGCCACCCCGGACCTTGATTCCGACCGCCAACCCGGACCTTACTTCCGACCGCCACCCCGGACCTTACATCCGACCGCCACCCCGGACCTTACTTACGACCGCCATCCCGGACCTTACTTCCGACCGCCACCCCGGCCCATGGTTCCGGCCGCCACCCAGTAAGTTGGTTCCGAACTCCACCCCGGACCTTGGTTCCGACCGCGACCCCGGATCTTGGTTCCGACCGCCACCCCAGAACGTGGTTCCCACCGCCACCCCTGACCTTGGTTCCGACCGCCACGCCGGACCTTGGTTCCGACCGCCACCCCGGACCTTGGTTCCGACTGCCAACCCCGGACCTTGGTTCCGACCGCGACCCCGGACCTTGGTTCCGACCGGCACCCCGGACCTTGGTTCCGACCGCCACCCTGGACCTTGGTTCCGACCGCCAAGCCGGACGTTTGTTCCGACCGCCACCCCGGACCTTGGTTCCGACCGCCACCCCGGACCTTGGTTCAGAACGCCACCCCGGACCTTGGTTCCGTCCGCCCCCCCGGACCTTGGTTCCGACCGCCACCCCGGACCTTGGTTCCGACCGCCGCCCCGGAACGTGGTTCCGACCGCCACCCCGGTCCTTGGTTCCGACCGCCACCCCGGACCTTACTTCCGACCGCCACCCCGGACCTTGATTCCGACCGCCACCCCGAACCTTACTTCCGACCGGCATCCCGGACGTTGGTTCCGACCGCCACCCCGGACGTTACTTCCGACCGCCACCCCAGACCTTGATTCCGACCGCCACCCCGGACCTTACATCCGACCGCCACCCCGGACCTTACTTCCGACCGCCACCCCGGACCTTACTTCCGACTGCCATCCCGGACCTTACGTCCGACCGCCACCCCGGCCCATGGTTCCGGCCGCCACCCACTAAGTTGGTTCCGAACTCCACCCCGGACCTTGGTTCCGACCGCCACCCCGGACCTTGGTTCCGACCACCACCCCGGACCTTGGTTCCGACCGTCACCTCGGACATTGGTTCCGACCGCCACCCCGGACATTGGTTCCGACCGCTACCCCGGACCTTGGGTTCTGACCGCCTACACGGACCTTGGTTCCGCCCGCCACCTCGGACCTTGGTTCCGACCGCCAACCCAGACCTTGGTTCTGACCGCCACACCGGACATTGGTTCCGAACGCGAGCCCGGACCTTTGTTCCGACTGCACCCCCGGAACTTGGTTCCGCCCACCCCCCCGGACCTTGGTTCCGACTGCCAGCCCGGGCCTTGGTTCCGACCGCCTCCCCGCACCTTGGTTCCGACCGCCACGCCGGACCTTGGTCCCGACCGCCCGCCCAGGACCATGGTTCCGACCGCCACCACGGAACTTGTTTCCGACCGCCACCCCGCACTTTGGTTCCGAACGCCACCCCGGACCTTGGTTCCAACCGCCACCCAGGACCTTGGTTCCGACCGCCACCCCGGACCTTGGTTCCGACAGCCACACCGGACCTTGGTTCCGACCGCCACGCCGGACCGTGGTTCCGACCGCCACCCCGGACATTGGTTCCGACCGCCTCCACGGAACTTGGTTCCGACCGCCACCCTGGACCTTGGTTCCGACAGCCACCCCGGACCTTGGTTCCGACCGCCACCCCGGACCGTGGTTCCGACCGCCACCCCGGACCGTGGTTCCGACCGCCACCCCGGACTTTGGTTCCGACCGCCACCACGGAACCTGGTTCCGACCGCCACACCGGACTTTGGTTCCGACCGCCACCAAGGACCTTGGTTCCGACCGCCACCCCGGACCTTGGTTCCGACCGCCACCTCGGACATTGGTTCCGACCGCCACCTCGGACATTGGTTCCGACCGCCACCACGGACATTGGTTCCGACCGCCACCCCGGACCTTGGTTCCGACAGCCACACCGGACCTTGGTTCCGACCGCCACGCCGGACCTTGGTTCCGACCGCCACCCCGGACATTGGTTCCGACCGCCTCCACGGAACTTGGTTCCGACCGCCACCCTGGACCTTGGTTCCGACCGCCACCCCGGACCTTGGTTCCGACCGCCACCCCGGACCGTGGTTCCGACCGCCACCCCGGACCTTGGTTCCGACCGCCACCCCGGACCTTGGTTCCGAACGCAACCCCGGACCTTGGTTCCGACCGCCACTCCGGACCTTTGTTCCGACCACCACCTCGGACCTTGGTTCCGACCGCCACCCCGGACCTTACTTCCGACCGCCACCCTGGACCTAGATTCCGACCGCCACCCCGGACCTTACTTCCGACCGCCACCCCGGTCGTTGGTTCCGACCGCCACCCCGGACGTTACTTCCGACCGCCACCCCGGACCTTGATTCCGACCGCCAACCCGGACCTTACTTCCGACCGCCACCCCGGACCTTACATCCGACCACCACCCCGGACCTTACTTACGACCGCCATCCCGGACCTTACTTCCGACCGCCACCCCGGCCCATGGTTCCGGCCGCCACCCAGTAAGTTGGTTCCGAACTCCACCCCGGACCTTGGTTCCGACCGCCACCCCGGATCTTGGTTCCGACCGCCACCCCAGAACGTGGTTCCCACCGCCACCCCTGACCTTGGTTCCAACCGCCACGCCGGACCTTGGTTCCGACCGCCACCCCGGACCTTGGTTCCGACTGCCAACCCCGGACCTTGGTTCCGACCGCGACCCCGGACCTTGGTTCCGACCGGCACCCCGGACCTTGGTTCCGACCGCCACCCTGGACCTTGGTTCCGACCGCCACCCCGGACCTTGGTTCCGACCGCCACCTCGGACATTGGTTCCGACCGCCACCCTGGACATTGGTTGCGACCGCCAAGCCGGACGTTTGTTCCGACCGCCACCCCGGACCTTGGTTCCGACCGCCACCCCGGACCTTGGTTCAGAACGCCACCCCGGACCTTGGTTCCGTCCGCCCCCCCGGACCTTGGTTCCGACCGCCACCCCGGACCTTGGTTCCGACCGCCGCCCCGGAACGTGGTTCCGACCGCCACCCCGGTCCTTGGTTCCGACCGCCACCCCGGACCTTACTTCCGACCGCCACCCCGGACCTTGATTCCGACCGCCACCCCGAACCTTACTTCCGACCGGCATCCCGGACGTTGGTTCCGACCGCCACCCCGGACGTTACTTCCGACCGCCACCCCAGACCTTGATTCCGACCGCCACCCCGGACCTTACATCCGACCGCCACCCCGGACCTTACTTCCGACCGCCACCCCGGACCTTACTTCCGACTGCCATCCCGGACCTTACGTCCGACCGCCACCCCGGCCCATGGTTCCGGCCGCCACCCACTAAGTTGGTTCCGAACTCCACCCCGGACCTTGGTTCCGACCGCCACCCCGGACCTTGGTTCCGACCACCACCCCGGACCTTGGTTCCGACCGTCACCTCGGACATTGGTTCCGACCGCCACCCCGGACATTGGTTCCGACCGCTACCCCGGACCTTGGGTTCTGACCGCCTACACGGACCTTGGTTCCGCCCGCCACCTCGGACCTTGGTTCCGACCGCCAACCCAGACCTTGGTTCTGACCGCCACACCGGACATTGGTTCCGAACGCGAGCCCGGACCTTTGTTCCGACTGCACCCCCGGAACTTGGTTCCGCCCACCCCCCCGGACCTTGGTTCCGACTGCCAGCCCGGGCCTTGGTTCCGACCGCCTCCCCGCACCTTGGTTCCGACCGCCACGCCGGACCTTGGTCCCGACCGCCCGCCCAGGACCATGGTTCCGACCGCCACCACGGAACTTGTTTCCGACCGCCACCCCGCACTTTGGTTCCGAACGCCACCCCGGACCTTGGTTCCAACCGCCACCCAGGACCTTGGTTCCGACCGCCACCCCGGACCTTGGTTCCGACAGCCACACCGGACCTTGGTTCCGACCGCCACGCCGGACCTTGGTTCCGACCGCCACCCCGGACATTGGTTCCGACCGCCTCCACGGAACTTGGTTCCGACCGCCACCCTGGACCTTGGTTCCGACAGCCACCCCGGACCTTGGTTCCGACCGCCACCCCGGACCGTGGTTCCGACCGCCACCCCGGACCGTGGTTCCGACCGCCACCCCGGACTTTGGTTCCGACCGCCACCACGGAACCTGGTTCCGACCGCCACACCGGACTTTGGTTCCGACCGCCACCAAGGACCTTGGTTCCGACCGCCACCCCGGACCTTGGTTCCGACCGCCACCTCGGACATTGGTTCCGACCGCCACCACGGACATTGGTTCCGACCGCCAACCCGGACCTTGGTTCCAACCGCCACCCCGGACCTTGGTTCCGACCGCCACCCCGGACCTTGGTTCAGAACGCCACCCCGGACCTTGGTTCCGTCCGCCCGCCCAGGACCATGGTTCCGACCGCCACCGCGGAACTTGTTTCCGACCGCCACCCCGGACTTTGGTTCCGAACGCCACCCCGGACCTTGGTGCCAACCGCCACCCAGGACCTTGGTTCCGACCGCAACCCCGGACCTTGGTTCCGACAGCCACACCGGACCTTGGTTCCGACCGCCACGCCGGACCTTGGTTCCGACCGCCACCCCGGACATTGGTTCCGACCGCCTCCACGGAACTTGGTTCCGACCGCCACCCTGGACCTTGGTTCCGACCGCCACCCCGGACCTTGGTTCCGACCGCCACCCCGGACCGTGGTTCCGACCGCCACCCCGGACCGTGGTTCCGACCGCCACCCCGGACTTTGGTTCCAACCGCCACCACGGAACCTGGTTCCGACCACCACACCGGACTTTGGTTCCGACCGCCACCCAGGACCTTGGTTCCGACCGCCACCCCGGACCTTGGTTCCGACCGCCACCTCGGACATTGGTTCCGACCGCCACCACGGACATTGGTTCCGACCGCCAACCCGGACCTTGGTTCCAACCGCCACCTCGGACCTTGGTTCCGACCGCCACCCCGGACCTTGGTTCAGAACGCCACCCCGGACCTTGTTTCCGTCCGCCCCCCCGGACCTTGGTTCCGACCGCCACCCCGGACCTTGGTTCCGACCGCCGCCCCGGAACGTGGTTCCGACCGCCACCCCGGTCCTTGGTTCCAACCGCCACCCCGGACCTTGGTTCCGACCGCCAACCCGGACCTTGGTTCCGACCGCCACCCCGGACCTTGGTTCCGACCGCCACCTCGGACCATGGTTTCGACCGGCACCCTGCACCTTGGTTCCGACCGCCACCCCGGACCTTGGTTCCGACCGCCACCTCGGACCTTGGTTCCGAACGCAACCCCGGACCTTGGTTCCGACCGCCACTCCGGACCTTGGTTCCGACCACCACCTCGGACCTTGGTTCCGACCGCCACCCCGGACCTTACTTCCGACCGCCACCCTGGACCTAGATTCCGACCGCCACCCCGGACCTTACTTCCGACCGCCACCCCGGTCGTTGGTTCCGACCGCCACCCCGGACGTTACTTCCGACCGCCACCCCGGACCTTGATTCCGACCGCCAACCCGGACCTTACTTCCGACCGCCACCCCGGACCTTACATCCGACCGCCACCACGGACCTTACTTACGACCGCCATCCCGGACCTTACTTCCGACCGCCACCCCGGCCCATGGTTCCGGCCGCCACCCAGTAAGTTGGTTCCGAACTCCACCCCGGACCTTGGTTCCGACCGCCACCCCGGACCTTGGTTCCGACCGCCACCCCAGAACGTGGTTCCCACCGCCACCCCTGACCTTGGTTCCGACCGCCACGCCGGACCTTGGTTCCGACCGCCACCCCGGACCTTGGTTCCGACTGCCAACCCCGGACCTTGGTTCCGACCGCGACCCCGGACCTTGGTTCCGACCGGCACCCCGGACCTTGGTTCCGACCGCCACCCTGGACCTTGGTTCCGACCGCCACCCCGGACCTTGGTTCCGACCGCCACCTCGGACATTGGTTCCGACCGCCACCCTGGACATTGGTTGCGACCGCCAAGCCGGACGTTTGTTCCGACCGCCACCCCGGACCTTGGTTCCGACCGCCACCCCGGACCTTGGTTCAGAACGCCACCCCGGACCTTGGTTCCGTCCGCCCCCCCGGACCTTGGTTCCGACCGCCACCCCGGACCTTGGTTCCGACCGCCGCCCCGGAACGTGGTTCCGACCGCCACCCCGGTCCTTGGTTCCGACCGCCACCCCGGACCTTACTTCCGACCGCCACCCCGGACCTTGATTCCGACCGCCACCCCGAACCTTACTTCCGACCGGCATCCCGGACGTTTGTTCCGACCGCCACCCCGGACGTTACTTCCGACCGCCACCCCAGACCTTGATTCCGACCGCCACCCCGGACCTTACATCCGACCGCCACCCCGGACCTTACTTCCGACCGCCACCCCGGACCTTACTTCCGACTGCCATCCCGGACCTTACGTCCGACCGCCACCCCGGCCCATGGTTCCGGCCGCCACCCACTAAGTTGGTTCCGAAGTCCACCCCGGACCTTGGTTCCGACCGCCACCCCGGACCTTGGTTCCGACCACCACCCCGGACCTTGGTTCCGACCGCCACCCCGGACATTGGTTCCGACCGCCACCACGGAACTTGGTTCCGACCGCCACCCTGGACCTTGGTACCGACCGCCACCCCGGACATTGGTTCCGACCGCCACCCCGGACCTTGGTTCCGACCGCCACCCCGGACCGTGGTTCCGACCGCCACCCCGGACTTTGGTTCCGACCGCCACCACAGAACCTGGTTCCGACCGCCACACCGGACTTTGGTTCCGACCGCCACCCAGGACTTTGGTTCCGACCGCCACCCAGGACCTTGGTTCCGACCGCCACCCCGGACCTTGGTTCCGACCGCCACCGCGGACCTTGGTTCCGACCGCCACCTCGGACATTGGTTCTGACCGCCACCCCGGACATTGGTTCCGACCGCCACCCCGGACCTTGCTTCAGAACGCCACCCCGGACCTTGGTTCCGTCCGCCCCCCCGGACCTTGGTTCCGACCGCCACCCCGGACCTTGGTTCCGACCGCCGCCCCGGAACGTGGTTCCGACCGCCACCCCGTTACTTGGTTCCAACCGCCACCCCGGATCTTGGTTCCGACCGCCAACCCGGACATTGGTTCCGACCGCCACGCTGGACCTTGGTTCCGACCGCCACCCCGGACCTTGGTTCCGACCGCCACGCTGGACCTTGGTTCCGACCGCCACCCCGGACCTTGGTTCCGACCGCCACCTCGGACCTTGGATTCGACCGGCACCCCGGACCTTGGTTCCGACCGCCACCCCGGACCTTGGTTCCGACCACGACCCCGGACCTTGGTTCCGACCGCCACCCCGGACCTTGGTTCCGAACGCAACCCCGGACCTTGGTTCTGACCGCCACCCCGGACCTTGGTTCCGACCACCACCCCGGACCTTGGTTCCGACCGCCACCCCGCTCCTTACTTCCGACCGCCACCCCGGACCTTACTTCCGACCGCCACCCCGGTCATTGGTTCCGACCGCCACACCGGACGTTACTTCCGACCGCCACCCCGGACCTTGATTCCGACCGCTACCCCGGACCTTACCTCCGACCGCCACCCCGGACCTTACTTCCGACCGCCATCCCGGACCTTACTTCCGACCGCCATCCCGGACCTTACTTCCGACCGCCACCCCGGCCCATGGTTCCGGCCGCCACCAACTAAGTTGGTTCCGAACTCCACCCCGGACCTTGGTTCCGACCGCCACCCCGGACCTTGGTTCCGACCGCCACCTCGGACATTGGTTCCGACCGCCACCCCGGACATTGGTTCCGACCGCCACCCAGGACCTTGGTTCCGACCGCCACCCCGGACCTTGTTTCGGACCGCCACCCCGGACATGGGTTCCGACCGCCAACCCGGACCTTGGTTCCGACCGCCACCCCAGACCTTGGTTCGGACCGCCACCCCGGACCTTGGTTCAGAACGCCACCCCGGACCTTGGTTCCGTCCAACCCCCGGACCTTGGTTCCGACCGCCACCCCGGACCTTGGTTCCGACCGCCACCCCGGACCTTGGTTCCGACCGCCACCCCGGACCTTGGTTCCGACCGCCACCCTGGACACTGGATCCGACGGCCACCCCGGAACGTGATTCCGACCGCCACCCCGGTCCTTCGTTCCAACCGCCACTCCGGACCTTGGTTCCGACCGCCACCCCGGACCTTGGTTCCGACCGCCACGCCGGACCTTGGTTCCGACCGCCACCCCGGACCTTGGTTCCGACCGCCACCCCGGACCTTGGTTCCGACCGCCACCCCGGACCTTTTTTCCGACCGCCACCCCGGTAATTGGTTCCGACCGCCACCACGGAACTTGGTTCCGACCGCCACCCCGGACCTTGGTTCCGACCGCCACCCCAGACCTTGGTTCCGACCGCCACCCTGGACCTTGGTTCCGACCGCCACCCTGGACATTGGATCCGACCGCCACCCCGGAACGTGGTTCCGACCGCCACCCCAGTCCTTGGTTCCAACCGCCACCACGGAACTTGGTTCCGACCGCCACGCCGGACCTTGGTTCCGACCGCCACCACGGACCTTGGTTGCGTCCGCCACCCCGGACCTTGGTTCCGACCGCCACCCCGGACCGTGGTTCCGACCGCCACCTCGGCCTTGGTTCCGACCGGCACCCCGGACCGTGGTTCCGACCGCCACCCCGGACTTTGGTTCCGACCGCCACCACGGAACCTGGTTCCGACCGCCACACCGGACTTTGGTTCCGACCGCCACCCCGGACCTTGGTTCCGACTGCCACCCCGGACCTTGGTTCCGACCGTCAACCCGGACCTTGGTTCCGATCGCCACGCCGGACCTTGGTTCCGACCGCCACCCCGGACCTTGGTTCCAACCGCCACCTCGGACCTTGGTTCCAACCGCCACCCCGGACCTTGGTTCCGACCGCCATCCCGGACCTTGGTTCCGACCGCCACCCCGGACCTTGGTTCCGACCGCCACCACGGACATTGGTTCCGACCGCCACCCTGGACATTGGTTGCGACCGCCAAGCCGGACCTTTGTTCCGACCGCCACCCCGGACCTTGGTTCCGACCGCCACCCCGGACCTTGGTTCAGAACGCCACCCCGGACCTTGGTTCCGTCCGCCCCCCCGGACCTTGGTTCCGACCGCCACCCCGGACCTTGGTTCCGACCGCCGCCCCGGAACGTGGTTCCGACTGCCACCCCGGTCCTTGGTTCCGACCGCCACCCCGGACCTTACTTCCGACCGCCACCCCGGACCTTGATTCCGACCGCCACCCCGAACCTTACTTCCGACCGGCATCCCGGACGTTGGTTCCGACCGCCACCCCGGACGTTACTTCCGACCGCCACCCCAGACCTTGATTCCGACCGCCACCCCGGACCTTACATCCGACCGCCACCCCGGACCTTACTTCCGACCGCCACCCCGGACCTTACTTCCGACTGCCATCCCGGACCTTACGTCCGACCGCCACCCCGGCCCATGGTTCCGGCCGCCACCCACTAAGTTGGTTCCGAACTCCACCCCGGACCTTGGTTCCGACCGCCACCCCGGACCTTGGTTCCGACCACCACCCCGGACCTTGGTTCCGACCGAAACCTCGGACATTGGTTCCGACCGCCACCCCGGACATTGGTTCCGACCGCTACCCCGGACCTTGGGTTCTGACCGCCAACACGGACCTTGGTTCCGCCCGCCACCTCGGACCTTGGTTCCGGCCGCCAACCCAGACCTTGGTTCTGACCGCCACACCGGACATTGGTTCCGAACGCGAGCCCGGACCTTTGTTCCGACTGCACCCCCGGACCGTGGTTCCGCCCACCCCCCCGGACCTTGGTTCCGACTGCCAGCCCGGGCCTTGGTTCCGACCGCCTCCCCGCACCTTGGTTCCGACCGCCACGCCGGACCTTGGTCCCGACCGCCCGCCCAGGACCTTGGTTCCGACCGCCACCACGGAACTTGTTTCCGACCGCCACCCCGGACTTTGGTTCCGAACGCCACCCCGGACCTTGGTGCCAACCGCCACCCAGGACCTTGGTTCCGACCGCCACCCCGGACCTTGGTTCCGACAGCCACACCGGACCTTGGTTCCGACCGCCACGCCGGACCTTGGTTCCGACCGCGACCCCGGAAATTGGTTCCGACCGCCTCCACGGAACTTGGTTCCGACCGCCACCCTGGACCTTGGTTCCGACCGCCACCACGGACCTTGGTTCCGACCGCCACCCCGGACCGTGGTTCCGACCGCCACCCCGGACCGTGGTTCCGACCGCCACCCCGGACTTTGGTTCCGACCGCCACCACGGAACCTGGTTCCGACCGCCACACCGGACTTTGGTTCCGACCGCCACCCAGGACCTTGGTTCCGACCGCCACCCCGGACCTTGGTTTCGACCGCCACCTCGGACATTGGTTCCGACCGCCACCACGGACATTGGTTCCGACCGCCAACCCGGACCTTGGTTCCAACCGCCTCCCCGGACCTTGGTTCCGACCGCCACCCCGGACCTTGGTTCAGAACGCCACCCCGGACCTTGGTTCCGTCCGCCCCCCCGGACCTTGGTTCCGACCGCCACCCCGGACCTTGGTTCCGACCGCCGCCCCGGAACGTGGTTCCGACCGCCACCCCGGTCCTTGGTTCCGACCGCCACCCCGGACCTTACTTCCGACCGCCACCTCGGACCTTGATTCCGACCGCCACCCCGAACCTTACTTCCGACCGGCATCCCGGACGTTGGTTCCGACCGCCACCCCGGACGTTACTTCCGACCGCCACCCCAGACCTTGATTCCGACCGCCACCCCGGACCTTACATCCGACCGCCACCCCGGACCTTACTTCCGACCGCCACCCCGGACCTTACTTCCGACTGCCATCCCGGACCTTACGTCCGACCGCCACCCCGGCCCATGGTTCCGGCCGCCACCCACTAAGTTGGTTCCGAACTCCACCCCGGACCTTGGTTCCGACCGCCACCCCGGACCTTGGTTCCGACCACCACCCCGGACCTTGGTTCCGACCGCCACCCCGGACATTGGTTCCGACCGCCACCACGGAACTTGGTTCCGACCGCCACCCTGGACCTTGGTACCGACCGCCACCCCGGACATTGGTTCCGACCGCCACCCCGGACCTTGGTTCCGACCGCCACCCCGGACCGTGGTTCCGACCGCCACGCCGGACCTTGGTTCCGACCGCCACCCCGGACCTTGGTTCCGACTGCCAACCCCGGACCTTGGTTCCGACCGCGACCCCGGACCTTGGTTCCGACCGGCACCCCGGACCTTGGTTCCGACCGCCACCCTGGACCTTGGTTCCGACCGCCACCCCGGACCTTGGTTCCGACCGCCACCTCGGACATTGGTTCCGACCGCCACCCTGGACATTGGTTGCGACCGCCAAGCCGGACGTTTGTTCCGACCGCCACCCCGGACCTTGGTTCCGACCGCCACCCCGGACCTTGGTTCAGAACGCCACCCCGGACCTTGGTTCCGTCCGCCCCCCCGGACCTTGGTTCCGACCGCCACCCCGGACCTTGGTTCCGACCGCCGCCCCGGAACATGGTTCCGACCGCCACCCCGGTCCTTGGTTCCGACCGCCACCCCGGACCTTACTTCCGACCGCCACCCCGGATCTTGATTCCGACCGCCACCCCGAACCTTACTTCCGACCGGCATCCCGGACGTTGGTTCCGACCGCCACCCCGGACGTTACTTCCGACCGCCACCCCAGACCTTGATTCCGACCGCCACCCCGGACCTTACATCCGACCGCCACCCCGGACCTTACTTCCGACCGCCACCCCGGACCTTACTTCTGACTGCCATCCCGGACCTTACGTCCGACCGCCACCCCGGCCCATGGTTCCGGCCGCCACCCACTAAGTTGGTTCCGAACTCCACCCCGGACCTTGGTTCCGACCGCCACCCCGGACCTTGGTTCCGACCACCACCCCGGACCTTGGTTCCGACCGCCACCCCGGACATTGGTTCCGACCGCCACCACGGAACTTGGTTCCGACCGCCACCCTGGACCTTGGTACCGACCGCCACCCCGGACATTGGTTCCGACCGCCACCCCGGACCTTGGTTCCGACCGCCACCCCGGACCGTGGTTCCGACCGCCACCCCGGACTTTGGTTCCGACCGCCACCACAGAACCTGGTTCCGACCGCCACACCGGACTTTGGTTCCGACCGCCACCCAGGACCTTGGTTCCGACCGCCACCCCGGACCTTGGTTCCGACCGCCACCGCGGACCTTGGTTCCGACCGCCACCTCGGACATTGGTTCTGACCGCCACCCCGGACATTGGTTCCGACCGCCACCCCGGACCTTGCTTCAGAACGCCACCCCGGACCGTGGTTCCGTCCGCCCCCCCGGACCTTGGTTCCGACCGCCACCCCGGACCTTGGTTCCGACCGCCGCCCCGGAACGTGGTTCCGACCGCCACCCCGTTACTTGGTTCCAACCGCCACCCCGGATCTTGGTTCCGACCGCCAACCCGGACATTGGTTCCGACCGCCACGCTGGACCTTCGTTCCGACCGCCACCCCGGACCTTGGTTCCGACCGCCACCTCGGACCTTGGATTCGACCGGCACCCCGGACCTTGGTTCCGACCGCCACCCCGGACCTTGGTTCCGACCACGACCCCGGACCTTGGTTCCGACCGTCACCTCGGACATTGGTTCCGACCGCCACCCCGGACATTGGTTCCGACCGCTACCCCGGACCTTGGGTTCTGACCGCCTACACGGACCTTGGTTCCGCCCGCCACCTCGGACCTTAGTTCCGACCGCCAACCCAGACCTTGGTTCTGACCGCCACACCGGACATTGGTTCCGAACGCGAGCCCGGACCTTTGTTCCGACTGCACCCCCGGAACTTGGTTCCGCCCACCCCCCCGGACCTTGGTTCCGACTGCCAGCCCGCACCTTGGTTCCGACCGCCACGCCGGACCTTGGTCCCGACCGCCCGCCCAGGACCATGGTTCCGACCGCCACCACGGAACTTGTTTCCGACCGCCACCCCGCACTTTGGTTCCGAACGCCACCCCGGACCTTGGTTCCAACCGCCACCCAGGACCTTGGTTCCGACCGCCACCCCGGACCTTGGTTCCGACAGCCACACCGGACCTTGGTTCCGACCGCCACGCCAGACCTTGGTTCCGACCGCCACCCCGGACATTGGTTCCGACCGCCTCCACGGAACTTGGTTCCGACCGCCACCCTGGACCTTGGTTCCGACAGCCACCCCGGACCTTGGTTCCGACCGCCACCCCGGACCGTGGTTCCGACCGCCACCCCGGACCGTGGTTCCGACCGCCACCCCGGAGTTTGGTTCCGACCGCCACCACGGAACCTGGTTCCGACCGCCACACCGGACTTTGGTTCCGACCGCCACCAAGGACCTTGGTTCCGACCGCCACCCCGGACCTTGGTTCCGACCGCCACCTCGGACATTGGTTCCGACCGCCACCACGGACATTGGTTCCGACCGCCAACCCGGACCTTGGTTCCAACCGCCACCCCGGACCTTGGTTCCGACCGCCACCCCGGACCTTGGTTCAGAACGCCACCCCGGACCTTGGTTCCGTCCGCCCGCCCAGGACCATGGTTCCGACCGCCACCACGGAACTTGTTTCCGACCGCCACCCCAGACTTTGGTTCCGAACGCCACCCCGGACCTTGGTGCCAACCGCGACCCAGGACCTTGGTTCCGACCGCCACCCCGGACCTTGGTTCCGACAGCCACACCGGACCTTGGTTCCGACCGCCACGCCGGACCTTGGTTCCGACCGCCACCCCGGACATTGGTTCCGACCGCCTCCACGGAACTTGGTTCCGACCGCCACCCTGGACCTTGGTTCCGACCGCCACCCCGGACCATGGTTCCGACCGCCACCCCGGACCGTGGTTCCGACCGCCACCCCGGACCGTGGTTCCGACCGCCACCCCGGACTTTGGTTCCGACCGCCACCACGGAACCTGGTTCCGACCGCCACACCGGACTTTGGTTCCGACCGCCACCCAGGACCTTGGTTCCGACCGCCACCCCGGACCTTGGTTCCGACCGCCACCTCGGACATTGGTTCCGACCGCCACCACGGACATTGGTTCCGACCGCCAACCCGGACCTTGGTTCCAACCGCCACCCCGGACCTTGGTTCCGACCGCCACCCCGGACATTGGTTCAGAACGCCACCCCGGACCTTGGTTCCGTCCGCCCCCCCGGACCTTGGTTCCGACCGCCACCCCGGACCTTGGTTCCGACCGCCGCCCCGGAACGTGGTTCCGACCGCCACCCCGGTCCTTGGTTCCAACCGCCACCCCGGACCTTGGTTCCGACCGCCAACCCGGACCTTGGTTCCGACCGCCACGCCGGACCTTGGTTCCGACCGCCACCCCGGACCTTGGTTCCGACCGCCACCTCGGACCATGGTTTCGACCGGCACCCTGCACCTTGGTTCCGACCGCCACCCCGGACCTTGGTTCCGACCGCCACCCCGGACCTTGGTTCCGAACGCAACCCCGGACCTTGGTTCCGACCGCCACTCCGGACCTTGGTTCCGACCACCACCTCGGACCTTGGTTCCGACCGCCACCCCGGACCTTACTTCCGACCGCCACCCTGGACCTAGATTCCGACCGCCACCCCGGACCTTACTTCCGACCGCCACCCCGGTCGTTGGTTCCGACCGCCACCCCGGACGTTACTTCCGACCGCCACCCCGGACCTTGATTCCGACCGCCAACCCGGACCTTACTTCCGACCGCCACCCCGGACCTTACATCCGACCGCCACCCCGGACCTTACTTACGACCGCCATCCCGGACCTTACTTCCGACCGCCACCCCGGCCCATGGTTCCGGCCGCCACCCAGTAAGTTGGTTCCGAACTCCACCCCGGACCTTGGTTCCGACCGCCACCCCGGACCTTGGTTCCGACCGCCACCCCAGAACGTGGTTCCCACCGCCACCCCTGACCTTGGTTCCGACCGCCACGCCGGACCTTGGTTACGACCGCCACCCCGGACCTTGGTTCCGACTGCCAACCCCGGACCTTGGTTCCGACCGCGACCCCGGACCTTGGTTCCGACCGGCACCCCGGACCTTGGTTCCGACCGCCACCCTGGACCTTGGTTCCGACCGCCACCCCGGACCTTGGTTCCGACCGCCACCTCGGACATTGGTTCCGACCGCCACCCTGGACATTGGTTGCGACCGCCAAGCCGGACGTTTGTTCCGACCGCCACCCCGGACCTTGGTTCCGATAGCCACCCCGGACCTTGGTTCAGAACGCCACCCCGGACCTTGGTTCCGTCCGCCCCCCCGGACCTTGGTTCCGACCGCCACCCCGGACCTTGGTTCCGACCGCCGCCCCGGAACGTGGTTCCGACCGCCACCCCGGTCCTTGGTTCCGACCGCCACCCCGGACCTTACTTCCGACCGCCACCCCGGACCTTGATTCCGACCGCCACCCCGAACCTTACTTCCGACCGGCATCCCGGACGTTGGTTCCGACCGCCACCCCAGACCTTGATTCCGACCGCCACCCCGGACCTTACATCCGACCGCCACCCCGGACCTTACTTCCGACCGCCACCCCGGACCTTACTTCCGACTGCCATCCCGGACCTTACGTCCGACCGCCACCCCGGCCCATGGTTCCGGCCGCCACCCACTAAGTTGGTTCCGAACTCCACCCCGGACCTTGGTTCCGACCGCCACCCCGTACCTTGGTTCCGACCACCACCCCGGACCTTGGTTCCGACCGTCACCTCGGACATTGGTTCCGACCGCCACCCCGGACATTGGTTCCGACCGCTACCCCGGACCTTGGGTTCTGACCGCCTACACGGACCTTGGTTCCGCCCGCCACCTCGGACCTTGGTTCCGACCGCCAACCCAGACCTTGGTTCTGACCGCCACACCGGACATTGGTTCCGAACGCGAGCCCGGACCTTTGTTCCGACTGCACCCCCGGAACTTGGTTCCGCCCACCCCCCCGGACCTTGGTTCCGACTGCCAGCCCGGGCCTTGGTTCCGACCGCCACCCCGCACCTTGGTTCCGACCGCCACGCCGGACCTTGGTCCCGACCGCCCGCCCAGGACCATGGTTCCGACCGCCACCACGGAACTTGTTTCCGACCGCCACCCCGCACTTTGGTTCCGAACGCCACCCCGGACCTTGGTTCCAACCGCCACCCAGGACCTTGGTTCCGACAGCCACACCGGACCTTGGTTCCGACCGCCACGCCGGACCTTGGTTCCGACCGCTACCCCGGACATTGGTTCCGACCGCCTCCACGGAACTTGGTTCCGACCGCCACCCTGGACCTTGGTTCCGACAGCCACCCCGGACCTTGGTTCCGACCGCCACCCCGGACCGTGGTTCCGACCGCCACCCCGGACCGTGGTTCCGACCGCCACCCCGGACTTTGGTTCCGACCGCCACCACGGAACCTGGTTCCGACCGCCACACCGGACTTTGGTTCCGACCGCCACCAAGGACCTTGGTTCCGACCGCCACCCCGGACCTTGGTTCCGACCGCCAACCCGGACCTTGGTTCCAACCGCCACCCCGGACATTGGTTCCGACCGCCACCCCGGACCTTGGTTCAGAACGCCACCCCGGACCTTGGTTCCGTCCGCCCCCCCGGACCTTGGTTCCGACCGCCACCCCGGACCTTGGTTCCGACCGCCGCCCCGGAACGTGGTTCCGACCGCCACCCCGGTCCTTGGTTCCAACCGCGACCCCGGACCTTGGTTCCGACCGCCAACCCGGACCTTGGTTCCGACCGCCACGCCGGACCTTGGTTCCGACCGCCACCCCCGACCTTGGTTCCGACCGCCACCTCGGACCTTGGTTTGGACCGGCACCCTGCACCTTGGTTCTGACCGCCACCCCGGACCTTGGTTCCGACCGCCACCCCGGACCTTGGTTCCGAACGCAACCCCGGACCTTGGTTCCGACCGCCACCCCGGACCTTGGTTCCGACCACCACCTCGGACCTTGGTTCCGACCGCCACCCCGGACCTTACTTCCGACCGCCACCCTGGACCTAGATTCCGACCGCCACCCCGGACCTTACTTCCGACCGCCACCCCGGTCGTTGGTTCCGACCGCCACCCCGGACGTTACTTCCGACCGCCACCCCGGACCTTAATTCCGACCGCCAACCCGGACCTTACTTCCGACCGCCACCCCGGACCTTACATCCGACCGCCACCCCGGACCTTACTTACGACCGCCATCCCGGACCTTACTTCCGACCGCCACCCCGGCCCATGTTTCCGGCCGCCACCCAGTAAGTTGGTTCCGAACTCCACCCCGGACCTTGGTTCCGACCGCCACCCCGGACCTTGGTTCTGACCGCCACCCCAGAACGTGGTTCCCACCGCCACCCCTGACCTTGGTTCCGACCGCCACGCCGGACCTTGGTTCCGACCGCCACCCCGGACCTTGGTTCCGACTGCCAACCCCGGACCTTGGTTCCGACCGCGACCCCGGACCTTGGTTCCGACCGGCACCCCGGACCTTGGTTCCGAACGCCACCCTGGACCTTGGTTCCGACCGCCACCCTGGACATTGGATCCGACCGCCACCCCGGAACGTGGTTCCGACCGCGACCCCAGTCCTTGGTTCCAACCGCCACCCCGGACATTGGTTCCGACCGCCACCCCGGACCTTGGTTCCGACCGCCACCCCGGACCTTCGTTCCGACCGCCACCCCAGACCTTGGTTCCGACCAAGGTTCCGACCCCCACCACGGAACCTGGCTCCGACCGCCACCTCGGACCTTGGTTCCGACCGCCACCCCGGACCTTGGTTCCGACCGCCACCTTGGACCTTGGTTCCGACCGCCACCCCGCACCGTGGTTCCGAACGCCACCCCGGACTTTGGTTCCGACCGCCACCACGGAACCTGGTTCCGACCGCCACACCGGACTTTGGTTCCGACCTCCACCCAGGACCTTGGTTCCGACCGCCATCACGGACATTGGTTCCGACCGCCACCCCGGACATTGGTTCCGACCGCCATCCCGGACCTTGGTTCCGACCGCAACCCCGGACCTTAGTTCCGACCGCCACCCCGGACCTTGGTTCAGAACGCCACCCCGGACCTTGGTTCCGTCCGCCCCCCCGGACCTTGGTTCCGACCGCCACACAGGACCTTGGATCCGACCGCCGCCCCGGAAGGTGGTTCCGACCTCCACCCCGGTCCTTGGTTCCAACCGCCACCCCGGACCTTGGTTCCGACCGCCAACCCGGACCTTGGTTCCGACCGCCACGCCGGACCTTGGTTCCGTCCGCCACCCCTGACCTTTGTTCCGACCGCCACCCCGGACCTTGGTTCCGAACGCAACCCCGGACCTTGGTTCCGACTGCCACCCCGGACCTTGGTTCCGACCACCACCCCGGACCTTGGTTCCGACCGCCACCCCGGACGTTACTTCCGACCGTCACCCCGGACCTTGATTCCGACCGCCACCCCGGACCTTACGTCCGACCGCCACCCCGGACCTTACTTCCGACCGCCACCCCGGGCCTTGGTTCCGACCGCCACTCTGGACATTGGTTCCGACCGCCACCCCGGACCTTGGTTCTGACCGCCACCCTGGACGTTGGTTCAGACCGCCACCCCGGACCTTGGTTCCGACCGCCACCCCGGACCTTGGTTCCGACCGCCACCCCGGACCTTGGTTCCGACCGCCACCCCGGACCTTGGTTCCGTCCGCCACCCCGGACCTTCGTTCCGACCGCCACCCTGGACCTTGGTTCCGACCAAGGTTCCGACCCCCACCACGGAACTTGCGTCCGACCGCCACCCCGGACCTTGGTTCCGACCGCCACCCCGGACCTTGGTTCCGACCGCCACCTCGGACCTTGGTTCCGACCGCCACACCGCACCGTGGTTCCGAACGCCACCCCGGACTTTGGTTCCGACCGCGACCACGGAACCTGGTTCCGACCGCCACACCGGACTTTGGTTCCGACCGCCACCCAGGACCTTGGTTCCGACCGCCATCTCGGACATTGGTTCCGACCGCCACCCCGGACCTTGGTTCCGACCCCCACCCCGGACCTTGGTTCAGAACGCCACCCCGGACCTTGGTTCCGTCCGCCCCCCCGGCCTTGGTTCCGACCGCCACACCGGACCTTGGATCCGACCGCCGCCCCGGAACGTGGTTCCGACCGCCACCCCGGTCCTTGGTTCCAACCGCCACCCCGGACCTTGGTTCCGATCGCCAACCCGGACCTTGGTTCCGACCGCCACGCCGGACCTTGGTTCCGACCGCCAACCCGGACCTTGGTTCCGACCGCCAATTCGGACCTTGGTTACGACCGGCACCCCGGACCTTGGTTCCGACCGCCACCACTGACCTTGGTTCCGACCGCCACCCCGGACCTTGGTTCCGAACGCAACCCCGGACCTTGGTTCCGACCGCCACCCCGGACCTTGGTTCCGACCACCACCCCGGAACTTACTTCCGACCGCCACCCCGGACCTTACTTCCGACCGCCACCCCGGACCTTGGTTCCGACCGCCACTCTGGACATTGGTTCCGACCGCCACCCCGGACCTTGGTTCTGACCGCCACCCTGGACGTTGGTTCAGACCGCCACCCCGGACCTTGGTTCCGACCGCCACCACGGAACTTGGTTCCGACCGCCACTCCGTCCTTGGTTCCGACCGCCACCCTGGACCTTGGTTCCGACCGCCACCCCGAACCTTGGTTCCGACCGCCACCCCGGACATTGGTTCCGACCGCCACCACGGAACCTGGTTCCGGCCGCCACCCCGGACTTTGCTTCCGACCGCCACCCCGGACCTTGGTTCCGACCGCCACCCCGGACCTTGGTTCCGACCGCCAAAACGGACCTTGGGTCCGAACGCCACCCCGGACCTTGGTTCCGACCGCCCCCCCGGACCTTGGTTCCGAACGGCACCCCAGAGTATGGTTCCGACCGCCACCCCGGAACGTGGTTCCGACCGCCACCCAGGTCCTTGATTCCGACCGCCACCTCGGACCTTGGTTCCGAACACCACCCCGGACCTTGGTTCCGACCGCCACCCCGGACTTCACTTCCCACCGCCACCCCGGACCTTGTTTCCGACCGCCACCCCAGACCATGGTTCCGCCCACGACCCCGGACCTTTGTTTCGACCGCCAACCCGGACCATAGTTCCGACCACCGCCCCGGACCTTGGGTCCGACCGCCACCCCGGACCTTGATTCCGCCCGCCACCCCGGACCTTGATTCCGCCCGCCACCCCGGCCTTTGGATTCGACCGCCACCCCGTAACTTGGTTCCGAACGCCACACCGGACCTTGGTTCCGACCGTCACCCCGGTCCTTGGTTCCGACCGCCACCCCAGAACGTGGTTCCCACCGCCACCCCTGACCTTGGTTCCGACCGCCACTCCGGACCTTGATTCCGAGCGCCCCCCCCGGACCTTGATTCCGAGCGCCCCCCCAGGACCTTGGTTCTGACCGCCACCACAGAACTTTGTTCCGACCACCACCCCGGACCTTGGTTCCGACCACCACCCCGGACCTTGGTTCCGACCGCCACCCCGGACCTTGGTTCCGACTGCGCCTCGGACATTGTTTCCGACCCCCACCACGGACATTGGTTCCGACCGCCACCACGGACCTTGGTTCCGACCGCCACCCCGGACCTTGGTTCGCACCGCCACCCCGGACCTTGGTTCAGAACGCCACCCCGGACCTTGGTTCCGTCCGACCCCCAGGACCTTGTTTCCGACCGCCACACTGGACTTTGGTTCCGACCGCCACCCTGGACCTTGGTTCCGACCGCCACCCCGGACCTTTGTTCCGACCGCCCCCCCGGACCTTGGTTCCGACCACCACCCCGGACCATGGTTCCGACCGCGACCCCGGAACGTGGTTCCGACCGCCACCCCGGACCTTGGTTCCGACCGCCAATTCGGACCTTGGTTTCGACCGGCACCCCGGACCTTGGTTCCGACCGCCACCCCTGACCTTGGTTCCGACCGCCAACCCGGACCTTGGTTCCGAACGCAACCCCGGACCTTGGTTCCGACCGCCACCTCGGACCTTGGTTCCGACCACCACCCCGGACCTTGGTTCCGACCGCCACCCCGGACGTTACTTCCGACCGCCACCCCGGACCTTGATTCCGAACGCCACACCGGACCTTATTTCCGACCGCCACCCCGGACCTTACTTCCGACCGCCACCCCGGACCTTGGTTCCGACCGCCACTCTGGACATTGGTTCCGACCGCCACCCCGGACCTTGGTTCTGACCGCCACCCTGGACGTTGGTTCAGACCGCCACCCCGGACCTTGGTTCCGACCGCCACCACGGAACTTGGTTCCGACCGCCACTCCGTCCTTGGTTCCGACCGCCACCCTGGACCTTGCTTCCGACCGCCACCCCGAACCTTGGTTCCGACCGCCACCCCGGACATTGGTTCCGACCGCCACCCCGGACCTTGGTTCCGACCGCCAAAACGGACCTTGGGTCCGAACGCCACCCCGGACCTTGGTTCCGACCGCCCCCCCGGACCTTGGTTCCGAACGGCACCCCGGAGTATGGTTCCGACCGCCACCCCGGAACGTGGTTCCGACCGCCACCCAGGTCCTTGATTCCGACCGCCACCTCGGACCTTGCTTCCGAACACCACCACGGACCTTGGTTCCGACCGCCACCCCGGACTTCACTTCCCACCGCCACCCCGGACCTTGATTCCGACCGCCACCCCAGACCATGGTTCCGCCCACGACCCCGGACCTTTGTTTCGACCGCCAACCCGGACCATAGTTCCGACCACCGCCCCGGACCTTGGGTCCGACCGCCACCCCGGACCTTGATTCCGCCCGCCACCCCGGACCTTGGTTCCGACCGCCACCCCGTAACTTGGTTCCGAACGCCACACCGGACCTTGGTTCCGACCGCCACCCCGGACCTTACTTCCGACCGCCACCCTGGACCTAGATTCCGACCGCCACCCCGGACCTTGGTTCCGAACGCAACCCCGGACCTTGGTTCCGACCGCCACTCCGGACCTTGGTTCCGACCACCACCTCGGACCTTGGTTCCGACCGCCACCCCGGACCTTACTTCCGACCGCCACCCTGGACCTAGATTCCGACCGCCACCCCGGACCTTACTTCCGACCGCCACCCCGGTCGTTGGTTCCGACCGCCACCCCGGACGTTACTTCCGACCGCCACCCCGGACCTTGATTCCGACCGCCAACCCGGACCTTACTTCCGACCGCCACCCCGGACCTTACATCCGACCGCCACCCCGGACCTTACTTACGACCGCCATCCCGGACCTTACTTCCGACCGCCACCCCGGCCCATGGTTCCGGCCGCCACCCAGTAAGTTGGTTCCGAACTCCACCCCGGACCTTGGTTCCGACCGCCACCCCGGACCTTGGTTCCGACCGCCACCCCAGAACGTGGTTCCCACCGCCACCCCTGACCTTGGTTCCGACCGCCACGCCGGACCTTGGTTCCGACCGCCACCCCGGACCTTGGTTCCGACTGCCAACCCCGGACCTTGGTTCCGACCGCGACCCCGGACCTTGGTTCCGACCGGCACCCCGGACCTTGGTTCCGACCGCCACCCTGGACCTTGTTCCGACCGCCACCCCGGACCTTGGTTCCGACCGCCACCTCGGACATTGGTTCCGACCGCCACCCTGGACATTGGTTGCGACCGCCAAGCCGGACGTTTGTTCCGACCGCCACCCCGGACCTTGGTTCCGATAGCCACCCCGGACCTTGGTTCAGAACGCCACCCCGGACCTTGGTTCCGTTCTCCCCCCCGGACCTTGGTTCCGACCGCCACCCCGGACCTTGGTTCCGACCGCCGCCCCGGAACGTGGTTCCGACCGCCACACCGGTCCTTGGTTCCGACCGCCACCCCGGACCTTACTTCCGACCGCCACCCCGGACCTTGATTCCGACCGCCACCCCGAACCTTACTTCCGACCGGCATCCCGGACGTTGGTTCCGACCGCCACCCCGGACGTTACTTCCGACCGCCACCCCAGACCTTGATTCCGACCGCCACCCCGGACCTTACATCCGACCGCCACCCCGGACCTTACTTCCGACCGCCACCCCGGACCTTACTTCCGACTGCCATCCCGGACCTTACGTCCGACCGCCACCCCGGCCCATGGTTCCGGCCGCCACCCACTAAGTTGGTTCCGAACTCCACCCCGGACCTTGGTTCCGACCGCCACCCCGTACCTTGGTTCCGACCACCACCCCGGACCTTGGTTCCGACCGCTACCCCGGACCTTGGGTTCTGACCGCCTACACGGACCTTGGTTCCGCCCGCCACCTTGGACCTTGGTTCCGACCGCCAACCCAGACCTTGGTTCTGACCGCCACACCGGACATTGGTTCCGAACGCGAGCCCGGACCTTTGTTCCGACTGCACCCCCGGAACTTGGTTCCGCCCACCCCCCCGGACCTTGGTTCCGACTGCCAGCCCGGGCCTTGGTTCCGACCGCCTCCCCGCACCTTGGTTCCGACCGTCACGCCGGACCTTGGTCCCGACCGCCCGCCCAGGACCATGGTTCCGACCGCCACCACGGAACTTGTTTCCGACCGCCACCCCGCACTTTGGTTCCGAACGCCACCCCGGACCTTGGTTCCAACCGCCACCCAGGACCTTGGTTCCGACCGCCACCCCGGACCTTGGTTCCGACAGCCACACCGGACCTTGGTTCCGACCGCCACGCCGGACCTTGGGTCCGACCGCCACCCCGGACATTGGTTCCGACCGCCTCCACGGAACTTGGTTCCGACCGCCACCCTGGACCTTGGTTCCGACTGCCACCCCGGACCTTGGTTCCGACCGCCACCCCGGACCGTGGTTCCGACCGCCACCCCGGACCGTGGTTCCGACCGCCACCCCGGACTTTGGTTCCGACCGCCACCACGGAACCTGGTTCCGACCGCCACACCGGACTTTGGTTCCGACCGCCACCAAGGACCTTGGTTCCGACCGCCACCCCAGACCTTGGTTCCGACCGCCACCTCGGACATTGGTTCCGACCGCCACCACGGACATTGGTTCCGACCGCCAACCCGGACCTTGGTTCCAACCGCCACCCCGGACATTGGTTCCGACCGCCACCCCGGACCTTGGTTCAGAACGCCACCCCGGACCTTGGTTCCGTCCGCCCCCCCGGACCTTGGTTCCGACCGCCACCCCGGACCTTGGTTCCGACCGCCGCCCCGGAACGTGGTTCCGACCGCCACCCCGGTCCTTGGTTCCAACCGCGACCCCGGACCTTGGTTCCGACCGCCACCTCGGACCTTGGTTTGGACCGGCACCCTGCACCTTGGTTCTGACCGCCACCCCGGACCTTGGTTCCGACCGCCACCCCGGACCTTGGTTCCGAACGCAACCCCGGACCTTGGTTCCGACCGCCACCCCGGACCTTGGTTCCGACCACCACCTCGGACCTTGGTTCCGACCGCCACCCCGGACCTTACTTCCAACCGCCACCCTGGACCTAGATTCCGACCGCCACCCCGGACCTTACTTCCGACAGCCACCCCGGTCGTTGGTTCCGACCGCCACCCCGGACGTTACTTCCGACCGCCACCCCGGACCTTAATTCCGACCGCCAACCCGGACCTTACTTCCGACCGCCACCCCGGACCTTACATCCGACCGCCACCCCGGACCTTACTTACGACCGCCATCCCGGACCTTACTTCCGACCGCCACCCCGGCCCATGGTTCCGGCCGCCACCCAGTAAGTTGGTTCCGAACTCCACCCCGGACCTTGGTTCCTACCGCCACCCCGGACCTTGGTTCCGACCGCCACCCCAGAACGTGGTTCCGACCGCCACCCCTGACCTTGGTTCCGACCGCCACGCCGGACCTTGGTTCCGACCGCCACCCCGGACCTTGGTTCCGACTGCCAACCCCGGGCCTTGGTTCCGACCGCGACCCCGGACCTTGGTTCCGACCGGCACCCCGGACCTTGGTTCCGACCGCCACCCTGGACCTTGGTTCCGACCGCCACCCTGGACATTGGATCCGACCGCCACCCCGGAACGTGGTTCCGACCGCGACCCCAGTCCTTGGTTCCAACCGCCACCCCGGACATTGGTTCCGACCGCCACCCCGGACCTTGGTTCCGACCGCCACCCCGGACCTTCGTTCCGACCGCCACCCCAGACCTTGGTTCCGACCAAGGTTCCGACCCCCACCACGGAACCTGGTTCCGACCGCCACCTCGGACCTTGGTTCCGACCGCCACCCCGGACCTTGGTTCCGACCGCCACCTTGGACCTTGGTTCCGACCGCCACCCCGCACCGTGGTTCCGAACGCCACCCCGGACTTTGGTTCCGACCGCCACCACGGAACCTGGTTCCGACCGCCACACCGGACTTTGGTTCCGACCTCCACCCAGGACCTTGGTTCCGACCGCCATCACGGACATTGGTTCCGACCGCCACCCCGGACATTGGTTCCGACCGCCATCCCGGACCTTGGTTCCGACCGCAACCCCGGACCTTAGTTCCGACCGCCACCCCGGACCTTGGTTCAGAACGCCACCCCGGACCTTGGTTCCGTCCGCCCCCCCGGACCTTGGTTCCGACCGCCACACCGGACCTTGGATCCGACCGCCGCCCCGGAAGGTGGGTCCGACCTCCACCCCGGTCCTTGGTTCCATCCGCCACCCCGGACCTTGGTTCCGACCGCCAACCCGGACCTTGGTTCCGACCGACACGCCGGACCTTGGTTCCGTCCGCCACCCCGGACCTTGGTTCCGACCGCCAATTCGGACCTTGGTTTCGACCGGCACCCCGGACCTTGGTTCCGACCGCCACCCCTGACCTTGGTTCCGACCGCCACCCCGGACCTTGGTTCCGAACGCAACCCCGGACCTTGGTTCCGACTGCCACCCCGGACCTTGGTTCCGACCACCACCCCGGACCTTGGTTCCGACCGCCACCCCGGACGTTACTTCCGACCGTCACCCCGGACCTTGATTCCGACCGCCACCCCGGACCTTACGTCCGACCGCCACCCCGGACCTTACTTCCGACCGCCACCCCGGGCCTTGGTTCCGACCGCCACTCTGGACATTGGTTCCGACCGCCACCCCGGACCTTGGTTCTGACCGCCACCCTGGACGTTGGTTCAGACCGCCACCCCGGACCTTGGTTCCGACCGCCACCCCGGACCTTGGTTCCGACCGCCACCCCGGACCTTGGTTCCGACCGCCACCCCGGACCTTGGTTCCGTCCGCCACCCCGGACCTTCGTTCCGACCGCCACCCCAGACCTTGGTTCCGACCAAGGTTCCGACCCCCACCACGGAACTTGGGTCCGACCGCCACCCCGGACCTTGGTTCCGACCGCCACCCCGGACCTTGGTTCCGACCGCCACCTCGGACCTTGGTTCCGACCGCCACACCGCACCGTGGTTCCGAACGCCACCCCGGACTTTGGTTCCGACCGCGACCACGGAACCTGGTTCCGACCGCCACACCGGACTTTGGTTCCGACCGCCACCCAGGACCTTGGTTCCGACCGCCATCTCGGACATTGGTTCCGACCGCCACCCCGGACCTTGGTTCCGACCGCCACCCCGGACCTTGGTTCAGAACGCCACCCCGGACCTTGGTTCCGTCCGACCCCCCGGCCTTGGTTCCGACCGCCACACCGGACCTTGGATCCGACCGCCGCCCCGGAATGTGGTTCCGACCGCCACCCCGGTCCTTGGTTCCAACCGCCACCCCGGACCTTGGTTCCGATCGCCAACCCGGACCTTGGTTCCGACCGCCACGCCGGACCTTGGTTCCGACCGCCAACCCGGACCTTGGTTCCGACCGCCAATTCGGACCTTGGTTTCGACCGGCACCCCGGACCTTGGTTCCGACCGCCACCACTGACCTTGGTTCCGACCGCCACCCCGGACCTTGGTTCCGAACGCAACCCCGGACCTTGGTTCCGACCGCCACCCCGGACCTTGGTTCCGACCACCACCCCGGACCTTACTTCCGACCGCCACCCCGGACCTTACTTCCGACCGCCACCCCGGACCTTGGTTCCGACCACCACCCCGGACCTTGGTTCCGACCGCCACCCCGGACGTTACTTCCGACCGCCACCCCGGACCTTGATTCCGAACGCCACACCGGACCTTACTTCCGACCGCCACCCCGGACCTTACTTCCAACCGCCACCCCGGACCTTGGTTCCGACCGCCACTCTGGACATTGGTTCCGACCGCCACCCCGGACCTTGGTTCTGACCGCCACCCTGGACGTTGGTTCAGACCGCCACCCCGGACCTTGGTTCCGACCGCCACCACGGAACTTGGTTCCGACCGCCACTCCGTCCTTGGTTCCGACCGCCACCCTGGACCTTGGTTCCGACCGCCACCCCGAACCTTGGTTCCGACCGCCACCCCGGACATTGGTTCCGACCGCCACCACGGAACCTGGTTCCGGCCGCCACCCCGGACTTTGCTTCCGACCGCCACCCCGGACCTTGGTTCCGACCGCCACCCCGGACCTTGGTTCCGACCGCCAAAACGGACCTTGGGTCCGAACGCCACCCCGGACCTTGGTTCCGACCGCCCCCCCGGACCTTGGTTCCGAACGGCACCCCGGAGTATGGTTCCGACCGCCACCCCGGAACGTGGTTCCGACCGCCACCCAGGTCCTTGATTCCGACCGCCACCTCGGACCTTGGTTCCGAACACCACCCCGGACCTTGGTTCCGACCGCCACCCCGGACTTCACTTCCCACCGCCACCCCGGACCTTGTTTCCGACCGCCACCCCAGACCATGGTTCCGCCCACGACCCCGGACCTTTGTTTCGACCGCCAACCCGGACCATAGTTCCGACCACCGCCCCGGACCTTGGGTCCGACCGCCACCCCGGACCTTGATTCCGCCCGCCACCCCGGACCTTGATTCCGCCCGCCACCCCGGCCTTTGGATTCGACCGCCACCCCGTAACTTGGTTCCGAACGCCACACCGGACCTTGGTTCCGACCGTCACCCCGGTCCTTGGTTCCGACCGCCACCCCAGAACGTGGTTCCCACCGCCACCCCTGACCTTGGTTCCGACCGCCACTCCGGACCTTGATTCCGAGCGCCCCCCCCGGACCTTGATTCCGAGCGCCCCCCCAGGACCTTGGTTCTGACCGCCACCACAGAACTTTGTTCCGACCACCACCCCGGACCTTGGTTCCGACCACCACCCCGGACCTTGGTTCCGACCGCCACCCCGGACCTTGGTTCCGACTGCGCCTCGGACATTGTTTCCGACCCCCACCACGGACATTGGTTCCGACCGCCACCCCGGACCTTGGTTCCGACCGCCACCCCGGACCGTGGTTCGCACCGCCACCCCGGACCTTGGTTCAGAACGCCACCCCGGACCTTGGTTCCGTCCGACCCCCAGGACCTTGGTTCCGACCGCCAACACGGAACCTGGTTCCGACCGCCACACTGGACTTTGGTTCCGACTGCCACCCTGGACCTTGGTTCCGACCGCCACCCCGGACCTTTGTTCCGACCGCCCCCCCGGACCTTGGTTCCGACCACCACCCCGGACCATGGTTCCGACCGCGACCCCGGAACGTGGTTCCGACCGCCACCCCGGACCTTGGTTCCGACCGCCAATTCGGACCTTGGTTTCGACCGGCACCCCGGACCTTGGTTCCGACCGCCACCCCTGACCTTGGTTCCGACCGCCACCCCGGACCTTGGTTCCGAACGCAACCCCGGACCTTGGTTCCGACCGCCACCCCGGACCTTGGTTCCGACCACCACCCCGGACCTTGGTTCCGACCGCCACCCCGGACGTTACTTCCGACCGCCACCCCGGACCTTGATTCCGAACACCACACCGGACCTTACTTCCGACCGCCACCCCGGACCTTACTTCCGACCGCCACCCCGGACCTTGGTTCCGACCGCCACTCTGGACATTGGTTCCGACCGCCACCCCGGACCTTGGTTCTGACCGCCACCCTGGACGTTGGTTCAGACCGCCACCCCGGACCTTGGTTCCGACCGCCACCACGGAACTTGGTTCCGACCGCCACTCCGTCCTTGGTTCCGAACGCCACCCTGGACCTTGCTTCCGACCGCCACCCCGAACCTTGGTTCCGACCGCCACCCCGGACATTGGTTCCGACCGCCACCCCGGACCTTGGTTCCGACCGCCAAAACGGACCTTGGGTCCGAACGCCACCCCGGACCTTGGTTCCGACCGCCCCCCCGGACCTTGGTTCCGAACGGCACCCCGGAGTATGGTTCCGACCGCCACCCCGGAACGTGGTTCCGACCGCCACCCAGGTCCTTGATTCCGACCGCCACCTCGGACCTTGGTTCCGAACACCACCACGGTCCTTGGTTCCGACCGCCACCCCGGACTTCACTTCCCACCGCCACCCCGGACCTTGTTTCCGACCGCCACCCCAGACCATGGTTCCGCCCACGACCCCGGACCTTTGTTTCGACCGCCAACCCGGACCATAGTTCCGACCACCGCCCCGGACCTTGGGTCCGACCGCCACCCCGGACCTTGATTCCGCCCGCCACCCCGGACCTTGCTTCCGACCGCCACCCCGTAACTTGGTTCCGAACGCCACACCGGACCTTGGTTCCGACCGTCACCCCGGACCTTGGTTCCGACCGCCACCCCAGAACGTGGTTCCCACCGCCACCCCTGACCTTGGTTCCGACCGCCACTCCGGACCTTGATTCCGAGTGCCCCCCCCGGACCTTGATTCCCGAGCGCCCCCCCTGGAACTTGGTTCTGACCGCCACCACGGAACTTTGTTCCGACCACCACCCCGGACCTTGGTTCCGACCACCACCCCGGACCTTGGTTCCGACTGCCACCCCGGACCTTGGTTCCGACTGCGCCTCGGACATTGGTTCCGACCCCCACCCCGGACATTGGTTCCGACCGCCACCGCGGACCTTGGTTCCGACCGCCATCGCGGACCTTGGTTCGGACCGCCACCCCGGACCTTGGTTCAGAACGCCACCCCGGACCTTGGTTCCGTCCGACCCCCAGGACCTTGGTTCCGACCGCCAACACGGAACCTGGTTCCCACCGCCACACTGGACTTTGGTTCCGACCGCCACCCTGGACCTTGGTTCCGACCGCCACCCCGGACCTTTGTTCCGACAGCCCCCCCGGACCTTGGTTCGGACCGCCACCCCGGACCATGGTTCCGACCGCCACCCCGGAACGTGGTTCCGACCGCCACCCCGGACATTGGTTCCGACCGCCACCCCGGACCTTGGTTCCGACCGCCACCTCGGACATTGGTTCCGACCGCCACCCCGGACATTGGTTCCGACCGCCACCCCGGACCGTGGTTCCGACCACCACCCCGGACCTTGGTTCGGACCGCCACCCCGGACATGGGTTCCGACCACCAACACGGACCTTGGTTCCGACCGCCACCCCAGACCTTGGTTCGGACCGCCACCCCGGACCTTGGTTCAGAACGCCAACCCGGACCTTGGTTCCGTCCGCCCCCCCGGACCTTGGTTCCGACCGCCACCCCGGACCTTGGTTCCGACCGCCACCCCGGACCTTGGTTCCGACCGCCACCCCGGACCGTGGTTCCAACCGCCACCCCGGACCTTGGTTCCGACCGCCACCATGGACACTGGATCCGACGGCCACCCCGGAACGTGGTTCCGACCGCCACCCCGGTCCTTGGTTCCAACCGCCACTCCGGACCTTGGTTCCGACCGCCACCCCGGACCTTGGTTCCGACCGCCACGCCGGACCTTGGTTCCGACCGGCACCCCGGACCTTGGTTCCGACCGCCACCCCGGACCTTGGTTCCGACCGCCACCCCGGACCTTGGTTCGCACCGCCACCCCGGACCTTGGTTCAGAACGCCACCCCGGACCTTGGTTCCGTCCGACCCCCAGGACCTTGGTTCCGACCGCCAACACGGAACCTGGTTCCGACCGCCACACTGGACTTTGGTTCCGACCGCCACCCTGGACCTTGGTTCCGACCGCCACCCCGGACCTTTGTTCCGACCGCCCCCCCGGACCTTGGTTCCGACCACCACCCCGGACCATGGTTCCGACCGCGACCCCGGAACGTGGTTCCGACCGCCACCCCGGACCTTGGTTCCGACCGCCAATTCGGACCTTGGTTTTGACCGGCACCCCGGACCTTGGTTCCGACCGCCACCCCTGACCTTGGTTCCGACCGCCACCCCGGACCTTGGTTCCGAACGCAACCCCGGACCTTGGTTCCGACCGCCACCCCGGACCTTGGTTCCGACCACCACCCCGGACCTTGGTTCCGACCGCCACCCCGGACGTTACTTCCGACCGCCACCCCGGACCTTGATTCCGAACGCCACACCGGACCTTACTTCCGACCGCCACCCCGGACCTTACTTCCGACCGCCACCCCGGACCTTGGTTCCGACCGCCACTCTGGACATTGGTTCCGACCGCCACCCCGGACCTTGGTTCTGACCGCCACCCTGGACGTTGGTTCAGACCGCCACCCCGGACCTTGGTTCCGACCGCCACCACGGAACTTGGTTCCGACCGCCACTCCGTCCTTGGTTCCGACCGCCACCCTGGACCTTGCTTCCGACCGCCACCCCGAACCTTGGTTCCGACCGCCACCCCGGACATTGGTTCCGACCGCCACCCCGGACCTTGGTTCCGACCGCCAAAACGGACCTTGGGTCCGAAAGCCACCCCGGACCTTGGTTCCGACCGCCCCCCCGGACCTTGGTTCCGAACGGCACCCCGGAGTATGGTTCCGACCGCCACCCCGGAACGTGGTTCCGACCGCCACCCAGGTCCTTGATTCCGACCGCCACCTCGGACCTTGGTTCCGAACACCACCACGGACCTTGGTTCCGACCGCCACCCCGGACTTCACTTCCCACCGCCACCCCGGACCTTGTTTCCGACCGCCACCCCAGACCATGGTTCCGCCCACGACCCCGGACCTTTGTTTCGACCGCCAACCCGGACCATAGTTCCGACCACCGCCCCGGACCTTGGGTCCGACCGCCACCCCGGACCTTGATTCCGCCCGCCACCCCGGACCTTGGTTCCGACCGCCACCCCGTAACTTGGTTCCGAACGCCACACCGGACCTTGGTTCCGACCGTCACCCCGGACCTTGGTTCCGACCGCCACCCCAGAACGTGGTTCCCACCGCCACCCCTGACCTTGGTTCCGACCGCCACTCCGGACCTTGATTCCGAGTGCCCCCCCCGGACCTTGATTCCCGAGCGCCCCCCCTGGAACTTGGTTCTGACCGCCACCACGGAACTTTGTTCCGACCACCACCCCGGACCTTGGTTCCGACCACCACCCCGGACCTTGGTTCCGACTGCCACCCCGGACCTTGGTTCCGACTGCGCCTCGGACATTGGTTCCGACCCCCACCCCGGACATTGGTTCCGACCGCCACCGCGGACCTTGGTTCCGACCGCCATCGCGGACCTCGGTTCGGACCGCCACCCCGGACCTTGGTTCAGAACGCCACCCCGGACCTTGGTTCCGTCCGACCCCCAGGACCTTGGTTCCGACCGCCAACACGGAACCTGGTTCCGACCGCCACACTGGACTTTGGTTCCGACCGCCACCCTGGACCTTGGTTCCGACCGCCACCCCGGACCTTTGTTCCGACCGCCCCCCCGGACCTTGGTTCGGACCGCCACCCCGGACCATGGTTCCGACCGCCACCCCGGAACGTGGTTCCGACCGCCACCCCGGACATTGGTTCCGACCGCCACCCCGGACCTTGGTTCCGACCGCCACCTCGGACATTGGTTCCGACCGCCACCCCGGACATTGGTTCCGACCGCCACCCCGGACCGTGGTTCCGACCACCACCCCGGACCTTGGTTCGGACCGCCACCCCGGACATGGGTTCCGACCGCCAACACGGACCTTGGTTCCGACCGCCACCCCAGACCTTGGTTCGGACCGCCACCCCGGACCTTGGTTCAGAACGCCAACCCGGACCTTGGTTCCGTCCGCCCCCCCGGACCTTGGTTCCGACCGCCACCCCGGACCTTGGTTCCGACCGCCACCCCGGACCTTGGTTCCGACCGCCACCCCGGACCGTGGTTCCAACCGCCACCCCGGACCTTGGTTCCGACCGCCACCATGGACACTGGATCCGACGGCCACCCCGGAACGTGGTTCCGACCGCCACCCCGGTCCTTGGTTCCAACCGCCACTCCGGACCTTGGTTCCGACCGCCACCCCGGACCTTGGTTCCGACCGCCACGCCGGACCTTGGTTCCGACCGGCACCCCGGACCTTGGTTCCGACCGCCACCCCGGACCTTGGTTCCGACCGCCACCCCGGACCTTGGTTCCGACCGCCACCCCGGTCATTGGTTCCCACCGCCACCACGGAACTTGGTTCCGACCGCCACCCCGGACCTTGGTTCCGACCGCCACTCCGGACCTTGGTTCCGACCGCCACCCTGGACCTTGGTTCCGACCGCCACCCTGGACATTGGATCCGACCGCCACCCCGGAACGTGGTTCCTACCGCCACCCCAGTCCTTGGTTCCAACCGCCACCCCGGACCTTGGTTCCGACAGCCACACCGGACCTTGGTTCCGACCGCCACGCCGGACCTTGGTTCCGACCGCCACCCCGGACCTTGGTTCCGACCGCCACCCCGGACCTTGGTTCCGTCCGCCACCCCGGACCTTGGTTCCGACCGCCACCCCGGACATTGGTTCCGACCGCCACCACGGAACTTGGTTCCGACCGCCACCCCGGACCTTGGTTCCGACCGGCACCCTGGACCTTGGTTCCGACCGCCACCCCGGACCTTGGATCCGACCGCCACCCCGGACCGTGGTTCCGACCGCCACCCTGGACTTTGGTTCTGACCGCCACCACGGAACCTGGTTCCGACCGCCACACCGGACATTGGTTCCGACCGCCACCCAGGACCTTGGTTCCGACCGCCACCCCGGACCTTGGTTCCGACCGCCACCCCGGACCTTGGTTCCGACCGCCACCTCGGACATTGGTTCCAACCACCACCCCGGACATTGGTTCCGACCGCCAACACGGACCTTGGATCCGACCGCCACCCCGGACCTTGGTTCAGAACGCCACCCCGGACCTTGGTTCCGTCCGCCCCCCCGGACGTTGGTTCCGACCGCCACCCCGGACCTTGGTTCCGACCACCACCCCGGACCTTGGTTCCGACCGCCACCCCGGACCTTGGTTCCGACTGGCGTCTCGGACATTGGTTCCGACCCCCACCCCGGACATTGGTTCCGACCGGCACCCCGGACCTTGGTTCCGACCGCCATCGCGGACCTTGGTTCGGACCGCCACCCCGGACCTTGGTTCAGAACGCCACCCCGGACCTTGGTTCCGTCCGACCCCCAGGACCTTGGTTCCGACCGCCAACACGGAACCTGGTTCCGACCGCCACACTGGACTTTGGTTCCGACCGCCACCCTGGACCTTGGTTCCGACCGCCACCCCGGACCTTTGTTCCGACCGCCCCCCCGGACCTTGGTTCGGACCGCCACCCCGGACCATGGTTCCGAACGTCACCCCGGAACGTGGTTCCGACCGCCACCCCGGACATTGGTTCCGACCGCCACCCCGGACCTTGGTTCCGACCGCCACCTCGGACATTGGTTCCGACCGCCACCCCGGACATTGGTTCCGACCGCCACCCCGGACCGTGGTTCCGACCACCACCCCGGACCATGGTTCGGACCGCCACCCCGGACATGGGTTCCGACCGCCAACACGGACCTTGGTTCCGACCGCCACCCCAGACCTTGGTTCGGACAGCCACCCCGGACCTTGGTTCAGAACGCCAACCCGGCCCTTGGTTCCGTCCGCCCCCCCGGACCTTGGTTCCGAACGCCACCCCGGACCTTGGTTCCGACCGCCACCCCGGACCTTGGTTCCGACCGCCACCCCGGACCATGGTTCCAACCGCCACCCCGGACCTTGGTTCCGACCGCCACCATGGACACTGGATCCGACGCCCACCCCGGAACGTGGTTCCGACCGCCACCCCGGTCCTTGGTTCCAACCGCCACTCCGGACCTTGGTTCCGACCGCCACCCCGGACCTTGGTTCCGACCGCCACGCCGGACCTTGGTTCTGACCGGCACCCCGGACCTTGGTTCCGACCGCCACCCCAGACCTTGGTTCCGACCGCCACCCCGGACCTTGGTTCCGACCGCCACCCCCGTCATTGGTTCCCACCGCCACCACGGAACATGGTTCCGACCGCCACCCCGGACCTTGGTTCCGACCGCCACTCCGGACCTTGGTTCCGACCGCCACCCTGGACCTTGGTTCCGACCGCCACCCTGGACATTGGATCCGACCGCCACCCCGGAACGTGGTTCCTACCGCCACCCCAGTCCTTGGTTCCAACCGTCACCCCGGACCTTGGTTCCGACAGCCACACCGGACCTTGGTTTCGACCGCCACGCCGGACCTTGGTTCCGACCGCCACCCCGGACCTTGGTTCCGACCGCCACCCCGGTCCTTGGTTCCGTCCGCCACCCTGGACCTTGGTTCCGACCGCCACCCCGGACATTGGTTCCGACCGCCACCACGGAACTTGGTTCCGACCGCCACCCCGGACCTTGGTTCCGACCGCCACCCTAGACCTTGGTTCCGACCGCCACCCCGGCCCTTGGTTCCGACCGCCACCCCGGACCTTGGATCCGACCGCCACCCCGGACCGTGGTTCCGACCGCCACCCTGGACTTTGATTCCGACCGCCACCACGGAACCTGGTTCCGACCGCCACACCGGACTTTGGTTCCGACCGCCACCCAGGACCTTGGTTCCGACCGCCACCCCGGACCTTGGTTCCGACCGCCCCCCCGGACCTTGGTTCCGACCGCCACCTCGGACATTGGTTCCAACCACCACCCCGGACATTGGTTCCGACCGCCAACACGGACCTTGGTTCCGACCGCCAACCCGGACCTTGGATCCGACCGCGACCCCGGACCTTGGTTCAGAACGCCACCCCGGACCTTGGTTCCGTCCGCCCCCCCGGACGTTGGTTCCGACCGCCACCCCGGACCTTGTTTCCGACCGTCGCCCCGGAACGTGGTTCCGACAGCCACCCCGGTCCTTGGTTCCCACCGCCACCCCGGACCTTGGTTCCGACCGCAACCACGGAACCTGGTTCCGACCGCCACCCCGGACATTGGTTCCGACCGCCACCCCGGACCTTGGTTCCGTCCGCCCCCCCGGACCTTGGTTCCTACCGCCACCCCGGACCTTGGTTCCGACCGCCGCCCCGGAACGTGGTTCCAACCGCCACCCCGGTCCTTGGTTCCAACTGCCACCCCGGACCTTGGTTCCGACCGCCAACCCGGACCTTGGTTCCGACCGCCACGCCGGACCTTGGTTCCGACCGCCACCTCGGACCTTGGTTTCGACCGGCACCCTGCACCTTGGTTCCGACCGCCACCCCGGACCTTGGTTCCGACCACCACCCCAGACCTTGGTTCCAAACGCAACCCCGGACCTTGGTTCCGACCGCCACCCCGGACCTTGGTTCCGACCACCACCTCGGACCTTGGTTCCGACCGCCACCCCGGACCTTACTTCCGACCGCCACCCTGGACCTTGATTCCGACCGCCACCCCGGACCTTACTTCCGACCGCCACCCCGGTCGTTGGTTCCGACCGCCACCCCGGACGTTACTTCCGACCGCCACCCCGGACCTTGATTCCGACCGCCAACCCGGACCTTACTTCCGACCGCCACCCCGGACCTTACTTCCGACCGCCACCCCGGACCTTACTTACGACCGCCATCCCGGACCTTACTTCCGACCGCCACCCCGGCCCATGGTTCCGGCCGCCACCCAGTAAGTTGGTTCCGAACTCCACCCAGGACCTTGGTTCCGACCGCCACCCCGGACCTTGGTTCCGACCGCCACCCCAGAACGTGGTTCCCACCGCCACCCCTGACCTTGGTTCCGACCGCCACGCCGGACCTTGGTTCCGACCGCCACCCCGGACCTTGGTTCCGACCGCCAACCCCGGACCTTGGTTCCGACCGCGACCCCGGACCTTGGTTCCGACCGGCACCCCGGACCTTGGTTCCGACCGCCACCCTGGACCTTGGTTCCGACCGCCACCCTGGACATTGGATCCGGCCGCCACCACGGAACGTGGTTCCGACCGCGACCCCAGTCCTTGGTTCCAACCGCCACCCCGGACCTTGGTTCCGACAGCCACCCCGGACCTTGGTTCCGACCGCCACCCCGGACCATGGTTCCGACCGCCTCCCACTAAGTTGGTTCCGAACTCCACCTCGGACCTTGGTTCCGACCGCCACCTCGGACCTTGGTTCCGACCGCCACCCCGCACCGTGGTTCCGAACGCCACCCCGGACCTTGGTTCCGACCGCCCCCACGGAACCTGGTTCCGACCGCCACACCGGACTTTGGTTCCGACCGCCACACAGGACCTTGGTTCCGACTGCCATCTCGGACATTGGTTCCGACCGCCACCCCGGACATTGGTTCCGACCGCCAACCCGGACCTTGGTTCCGACCGCCACTCCGGACCTTGGTTCCGACCGCCACCCCGGACCTTGGTTCAGAACGCCACCCCAGACCTTGGTTCCGTCCGCCCCCCCGGACCTTGGTTCCGACCGCCACACCGGACCTTGGATCCGACCGCCAATTCGGACCTTGGTTTCGACCGGCACCCCGGACCTTGGTTCCGACCGCCACCCCTGATCTTGGTTTCGACCGCCACCCCGGTCCTTGGTTCCAACCGCCACCCCGGACCTTCGTTCCGACCGCCAACCCGGACATTGGTTCCGACCGCCACTCCGGACCTTGGTTCCGTCCGCCACCCCGGACCTTGGTTCCGACCGCCAATTCGGACCTTGGTTTCGACCGGCACCCCGGACCTTGGTTCCGACCGCCACCCCTGATCTTGGTTCCGACCGCCACCCCGGACCTTGGTTCCGAACGCAACCCTGGACCTTCGTTCCGTCCGCCACCCCGGACCTTGGTTCCGACTGCCACCCCAGACCTTGGTTCCGACCAAGGTTCCGACCGCCACCCCGGTCCTTGGTTCCAACCGCCACCCCGGACCTTGGTTCCGACCGCCACGCCGGACCTTGGTTCCGTCCGCCACCCCGGACCTTGGTTCCGACCGCCACTCCGGACCTTGGTTCCGAACGCAACCCCGGACCTTGGTTCCGACCGCCACCCCGGACCTTGGTTCCGACCACCACCCCGGACCTTGGTTCCGACCGCCACCCCGGACCTTGGTTCCGACCGCCCCCTCGGACCTTGGTTCCGAACGGCACCCCGGAGCATGGTTCCGACCGCCACCCCGGAACATGGTTCCGACCGCCACCCAGGTCCTTGGTTCCGACCGCCACCTCGGACCTTGGTTCCGAACACCACCCCGGACCTTGGTTCCGACCGCCACCCCGGACTTCACTTCCCACCGCCACCCCAGACCTTGTTTCCGAACGCCACCCCAGACCATGGTTCTGCCCACGACCCCGGACCTTTGTTTCGACCGCCAACCCGGACCATAATTCCGACCACCGCCCCGGACCTTGGGTCCGACCGCCACCCCGGACCTTGATTCCGCCCGCCACCCCGGACCTTGATTCCGCCCGCCACCCCGGCCTTTGGATTCGACCGCCACCCCGTAACTTGGTTCCGAACGCCACACAGGACCTTGGTTCCGACCGCCACCCCAGAACGTGGTTACCACCGCCACCCCTGACCTTGGTTCCGACCGCCACTCCGGACCTTGATTCCGAGCGTCCCCCCCGGACCTTGATTCCGAGCGCCCCCCCTGGACCTTGGTTCTGACCGCCACCACGGAACTTTGTTCCGACCACCACCCCGGACCATGGTTCCGACCACCACCCCGGACCTTGGTTCCGACCGCCACCCCGGACCTTGGTTCCCACTGGCGCCTCGGCATTGGTTCCGACCCCCACCACGGACATTGGTTCCGACCGCCACCCCGGACCTTGATTCCGACCGCCACCCCGGACCTTGGTTCGCACCGCCACCCCGGACCTTGGTTCAGAACGCCACCCCGGACCTTGGTTCCGTCCGACCCCCAGGACCTTGGTTCCGACCGCCAACACGGAACCTGGTTCCGACCGCCACACTGGACTTTGGTTCCGACCGCCACCCTGGACCTTGCTTCCGACCGCCACCCCGGACCTTTGTTCCGACCGCCCCCCCGGACCTTGGTTCCGACCGCCACCCCGGACCATGGTTCCGACCGTGACCCCGGAACGTGGTTCCGACCGCCACCCCGGACCTTGGTTCCGCCCGCCACCCCGGACCTTGGTTCCGACCACCACCTCGGACATTGGTTCCGACCGCCACCCCGTAACTTGGTTCCGAACGCCACACCGGACCTTGGTTCCGACCGTCACCCTAACCTTGGTTCCGACCGCCACCCCAGAACGTGGTTCCCACCGCCACCCCTGACCTTGGTTCCGACCGCCACTCCGGACCTTGATTCCGAGCGCCCCCCCCGGACCTTGATTCCGAGCGCCCCCCCTGACCTTGGTTCCGACCGCCACCACGGAACTTTGTTCCGACCACCACCCCGGACCTTGGTTCCGACCACCACCCCGGACCTTGGTTCCGACCGCCACCCTGGACATTGGATCCGGCCGCCACCACGGAACGTGGTTCCGACCGCGACCCCAGTCCTTGGTTCCAACCGCCACCCCGGACCTTGGTTCCGACAGCCACCCCGGACCTTGGTTCCGACCGCCACCCCGGACCATGGTTCCGACCGCCTCCCACTAAGTTGGTTCCGAACTCCACCTCGGACCTTGGTTCCGACCGCCACCTCGGACCTTGGTTCCGACCGCCACCCCGCACCGTGGTTCCGAACGCCACCCCGGACCTTGGTTCCGACCGCCACCACGGAACCTGGTTCCGACCGCCACACCGGACTTTGGTTCCGACCGCCACACAGGACCTTGGTTCCGACTGCCATCTCGGACATTGGTTCCGACCGCCACCCCGGACATTGGTTCCGACCGCCAACCCGGACCTTGGTTCCGACCGCCACTCCGGACCTTGGTTCCGACCGCCACCCCGGACCTTGGTTCAGAACGCCACCCCAGACCTTGGTTCCGTCCGCCCCCCCGGACCTTGGTTCCGACCGCCACACCAGACCTTGGATCCGACCGCCGCCCCGGAACGTGGTTTCGACCGCCACCCCGGTCCTTGGTTCCAACCGCCACCCCGGACCTTGGTTCCGACCGCCAACCCGGACCTTGGTTCCGACCGCCACTCCGGACCTTGGTTCCGTCCGCCACCCCGGACCTTGGTTCCGACCGCCAATTCGGACCTTGGTTTCGACCGGCACCCCGGACCTTGGTTCCGACCGCCACCCCTGATCTTGGTTCCGACCGCCACCCCGGACCTTGGTTCCGAACGCAACCCCGGACCTTGGATCCGACCGCCACCCCGGACCTTGGTTCCGACCACCACCCCGGACCTTGGTTCCGACCGCCACCCCGGACCTTGGTTCCGACCGCCCCCCCGGACCTTGGTTCAGAACGCCACCCCAGACCTTGGTTCCGTCCGCCCCCCCGGACCTTGGTTCCGACCGCCACACCGGACCTTGGATCCGACCGCCGCCCCGGAACGTGGTTTCGACCGCCACCCCGGTCCTTGGTTCCAACCGCCACCCCGGACCTTGGTTCCGACCGCCAACCCGGACCTTGGTTCCGACCGCCACTCCGGACCTTGGTTCCGTCCGCCACCCCGGACCTTGGTTCCGACCGCCAATTCGGACCTTGGTTTCGACCGGCACCCCGGACCTTGGTTCCGACCGCCACCCCTGATCTTGGTTCCGACCGCCACCCCGGACCTTGGTTCCGAACGCAACCCCGGACCTTGGTTCCGTCCGCCACCCCGGACCTTGGTTCCGACTGCCACCCCAGACCTTGGTTCCGACCAAGGTTCCGACCGCCACCCCGGTCCTTGGTTCCAACCGCCACCCCGGACCTTGGTTCCGACCGCCACGCCGGACCTTGGTTCCGTCCGCCACCCCGGACCTTGGTTCCGACCGCCAATTCGGACCTTGGTTTCGACCGGCACCCCGGACCTTGATTCCGACCGCCACTCCGGACCTTGGTTCCGAACGCAACCCCGGACCTTGGTTCCGACCGCCACCCCGGACCTTGGTTCCGACCACCACCCCGGACCTTGGTTCCGACCGCCACCCCGGACCTTGGTTCCGACCGCCCCCCCGGACCTTGGTTCCGAACGGCACCCCGGAGCATGGTTCCGACCGCCACCCCGGAACATGGTTCCGACCGCCACCCAGGTCCTTGGTTCCGACCGCCACCTCGGACCTTGGTTCCGAACACCACCCCGGACCTTGGTTCCGACCGCCACCCCGGACTTCACTTCCCACCGCCACCCCGGACCTTGTTTCCGAACGCCACCCCAGACCATGGTTCTGCCCACGACCCCGGACCTTTGTTTCGACCGCCAACCCGGACCATAGTTCCGACCACCGCCCCGGACCTTGGGTCCGACCGCCACCCCGGACCTTGATTCCGCCCGCCACCCCGGACCTTGATTCCGCCCGCCACCCCGGCCTTTGGATTCGACCGCCACCCCGTAACTTGGTTCCGAACGCCACACCGGACCTTGGTTCCGACCGCCACCCCAGAACGTGGTTACCACCGCCACCCCTGACCTTGGATCCGACCGCCACTCCGGACCTTGATTCCGAGCGTCCCCCCCGGACCTTGATTCCGAGCGCCCCCCCTGGACCTTGGTTCCGACCGCCACCACGGAACCTGGTTCCGACCGCCACACCGGACTTTGGTTCCGACCGCCACACAGGACCTTGGTTCCGACTGCCATCTCGGACATTGGTTCCGACCGCCACCCCGGACATTGGTTCCGACCGCCAACCCGGACCTTGGTTCCGACCGCCACTCCGGACCTTGGTTCCGACCGCCACCCCGGACCTTGGTTCAGAACGCCACCCCAGACCTTGGTTCCGTCCGCCCCCCCGGACCTTGGTTCCGACCGCCACACCGGACCTTGGATCCGACCGCCGCCCCGGAACGTGGTTTCGACCGCCACCCCGGTCCTTGGTTCCAACCGCCACCCCGGACCTTCGTTCCGACCGCCAACCCGGACATTGGTTCCGACCGCCACTCCGGACCTTGGTTCCGTCCGCCACCCCGGACCTTGGTTCCGACCGCCAATTCAGACCTTGCTTTCGACCGGCACCCCGGACCTTGGTTCCGACCGCCACTCCGGACCTTGGTTCCGACCGCCACCCCGGACCTTGGTTCAGAACGCCACCCCAGACCTTGGTTCCGTCCGCCCCCCCGGACCTTGGTTCCGACCGCCACACCAGACCTTGGATCCGACCGCCGCCCCGGAACGTGGTTTCGACCGCCACCCCGGTCCTTGGTTCCAACCGCCACCCCGGACCTTGGTTCCGACCGCCAACCCGGACCTTGGTTCCGACCGCCACTCCGGACCTTGGTTCCGTCCGCCACCCCGGACCTTGGTTCCGACCGCCAATTCGGACCTTGGTTTCGACCGGCACCCCGGACCTTGGTTCCGACCGCCACCCCTGATCTTGGTTCCGACCGCCACCCCGGACCTTGGTTCCGAACGCAACCCCGGACCTTGGATCCGACCGCCACCCCGGACCTTGGTTCCGACCACCACCCCGGACCTTGGTTCCGACCGCCACCCCGGACCTTGGTTCCGACCGCCCCCCCGGACCTTGGTTCAGAACGCCACCCCAGACCTTGGTTCCGTCCGCCCCCCCGGACCTTGGTTCCGACCGCCACACCGGACCTTGGATCCGACCGCCGCCCCGGAACGTGGTTTCGACCGCCACCCCGGTCCTTGGTTCCAACCGCCACCCCGGACCTTGGTTCCGACCGCCAACCCGGACCTTGGTTCCGAC